>NC_056745.1:1545096603-1545324103 GCF_019279795.1 Protopterus annectens | reverse complement strand
TGTTGGATTAAAAGGTTGGAAAATGCTCTAAAACATATCCCAGAGAATCTGTAACCCCTATAGCTTCTGGCGGTACCTACTTAATTGAGTTATTTCTTACAATGTTATTACTCCTCTGTCTTGGACATGAAAGATGTGTTGAAAGCATGCAAGGAAAACTAAAGCTGAACCATACTGAATTTCTTTCCTTAATTGTAATTTCTGTTCAAGCCATCACTAGATTAAAAGGTTGTCTAAAAACTAAAAAAAAAAAAACTTTAAAATGCACATTAGAGCACATAGAAAGTCATGGCTTCTTGAAAAAGCTCAAGAATAAGGCAAAATGTGAGTAAATGAAGAAAAAAGTAATGTGCATGCTATGGTGAGCCCAAGATGGGGGGGAAATAGAGTGAGCACTGCGGGATGTGTGTGTGTGGGGTGCTGAAACAGACGGAAATGCCTAGGGTGCAATTTCAGTTAAGTCCAACCCTGTACATAAAGTTATTGTAATGTATCATTGTTGCAGCTAAATGCCGTAACTGTGAATGGCCCTTTGTGAGATGGGCCAACATGGTGTGGTACATAAGCCTGTTGTAATGTAAGAGCATTGTAGCTAAAGGTCATTCTGTGTGTACTACTGTTAAAAGTTTGCAGCATGAACTAAAAGGTTGCTTACGAGGGGTGGCAGTGACAGGGTAATACTTAGACTGAAAACGCCTAGGGGGCCCCCAATTTGACACTTGCTGGGGGCCCCCAAAATGCTAACACCGGTCCTGTCCAATTGAAGGTGTCTCCCACTGTTCCCTGAGACACCATCACCCAGAAAACAAGATGACAAAGCTGTTTATTTTCTCACCCTATCACCTAACCTTCTAACACCTGTAGTACCTTTTGAACCTGGGTCATTTGAATCACTGATAAATGCCTTATCTCCATGATAAGAGGCTGTGCAACCATAGTTTGATTTTGCTCTTAGTATGAGAATACAACTTGAAACCTTCTAACTGTCAAGAAACCAAAGTTGAGTGAGCAACATACACCTCTACTAGAATATTGCTAGGCTTGACAGACTGCTTGCATTCATATTCCGGTACTGACAGTTCAGTGCATTACTATACATATATACTTACATTTGGTTTATTATTAAAATTTCGAGTTGAGATGTACCCATATGAAATCTTCGAACTACAGATGTTCGAATTTTCATCTGGGTGAACATCTCAATGTTCGAAAGTTTATATTAGCGAATGCAGTGTGCATTCTTTAATATAAACTCAAAGAATTGTACACAGATCATGGTACAGTGTGGTTAGGGAAATTCATCCTTTCCTCACTGTAGTGTGATCTTGGAGTTGGAATATATAGTTTGCAAGGGTTATGGGGGCACAGCCCCCACAGGGGGGATGCAGGAGGGCGCAGCCCCCCCAGGCAAAAACGTGATGTTAGGTATATGCGGTCACGTAAAGTGAACTGCTATACCTAACATCACATGACCTTTTCAAAAACAATGTCGAAAATTTGTTCTATATTTTGAATTTCGAGGCTTACTTTCAATATGTGGGTCAGAAATTTATTCTGATCTTCGACATATTGATAGTAAACCACTTGCATACACACACATGTGCAACATCATACAAAAAAATAGTCAGTGGAATTTTACTTTTCACAGTGCCTTGCATTCCTTTTTCATGACAGGAAATTACTTGGGTAATATATGTTCAAATTATAAAATGTTGCCTTAAAATCCATGAAAGCAGCACACAATTTCTGTTTGCATATTCACACACACAAATAGAGAGAGTTCTACAACCCCCGGTGGTGTCACTTTAACAGTGACAGTCATCTAAATCCAGTATTGACACTGATACATAATACATCATAATCATAATTGTCATGATACGTGATAAAATACAGGTAAAAAAGTATGAAAGTACAGGCAGACAGGCAATATAGTCTCAAAAATATGTCTCATACTACAGTGACTTACATCACAACCCTCTGCAACATTTATTTATTATTGCTTCAATTCTGGCTTTTTCCTTGAATTTTACTTAAAAATCATGTTATTTCCTGTACTGTGAAATGATCTTTGGTTGGGAAAAACAACTGAATCAATTTGTTATGGTTAGTAGGGAGATAACTATATCATAGACTCATGACTTTTATGAAAAATGTGCCCTGATAACTGTGTATACTTTACTCGCCAGGAGCACATGTAATGAAAATGCCTTAATTTCCCTAGAACATCCACAATGACAGAATTTATCTTTGTTATTATTTATTCATTCCTTAATTCATTCATTTATTTACTCTAGCTTATTCTATTTATTTATTTGTCTTTGTTGACTGGGAAAGTCCGACTGGGCAAAGCCCATTTTCAGTGGAGGCCCAGGAAGAAAAATCTCGAGCAGATGGATTTAAGATACTCATGACAAAGTAAAATTTTTATTGACATAGATAGTTCTTAAGACATCTACATACAAACCATTAATTATTGTGTAGTTACACTATATAAAAATAAAACTAGTATTTCTCCTATGGTTAGATTATTTGTGATACTAAATTCCAAGTATAAAACATTTAACATGCCGTTGATGCGCAATGTATGTGACAAGAAGATATTAGATATGATTTATCAGACATTAGTAAGGAGGGTTACTGTATAGATGTTAGGAATAAATTAAATTGAGTAAAGGAGTGTGAAACATTAGTTGGAAGGTAGATAGTAGTTAAAGCTAGAAGAGGGAGGAAGGCACTGTACAGTTGAAGAGGCAAGGATAGTTGGGGTAAGAATACTAGAGTACGTACTGATTCAGAACCAGGGGGCGCAGATTATTTGAAGGAGATGAATAAAGTGGGAAGCATACCTCTCAACTCTTAGAGCAAGAAATCTGGACAAAGCCATAAATTATGGGGGAACAAAGGCCCCAAAACAGGGACAGTTTTTAAATATTGCTCTTACAAACTTACAAAGTTGACAGCATAGCAGGTTTTGCGTTAACATGAATTTTCTGGAGTATGAAGTATGAAATTCAAATGTCTGACGTTATCTTCTTACTTTAATTTTCAATGACTTGTCGATACTTTGCCAGACAACCAAAATTTTAAGAAAAATAGACCAAAAATATGAGTCGAAAATATTGACAATCTGCAAAACTCTGTACAGTTGAGAGACATTGTGGGAAGGTCAGTACAGTTGTATAAGAACTTACCATAACTGCCTGTCCTAGTGATCACTGTTACGGTATTCTTGACATATGGGTTGTCACCGTTGACATCCGGCCGGGATACCAAATCTTTACCTTCCCTTGGTCATACATCTGATGGATGAACCTAGTTCATATGCCTTGGGATATATAGATGGATGTGCAAGTCAGAATCCTCAGACTATCACGGCCGTAAGACTACTGAGAGAGGTAACTGGTCAGCTAGGAGTTTTGTTGCTTGAATAGGTACGAAAGCTCTCTCATTCCCATGTAACAGAGCAGAGGTTAAAGCAAAGGGGGAGAAGAGTATGAAGGTTGAAATGAGATAGAGAAGAGGGAATGTAGGGTGGGATGGAATACTGTAACAGTGGTCAGTAGGACATCTGCTGTTATGCTAAGTTCTTACACAGCTGTACTATGTCCTGACTTAAATCACTGTTGAAGTATTCCTGGCATAATGGTGATTCCCAGAGCTGAAGGGGAAAGGAAGGGTGGTTGGCTACTGAGTAGAAGATTTGTTCAGCAGCCCAGAAAGAACTGACCAAGGAAAGGACATCCTGGACCTGGAGAAAGAATACATTTTTACTGTTTGGTAAAGGTGTGTACAGAGGACCAACTGGCAGCTTCTAAGATAGACCTGGAGTGTATTCCTTTGTGAAATTCCCCTGAGGAAACCACTGCTCAAGTGGAATGTGATTTAGATAGGAAAAGCAAGATCTTACCATATTGTGAGTAGCAGAAAGACATAGCCTTAGAAATCCAAGCTGCAATAGTTTCTTTGGAGACTGGCTGATCCAGCTTAGGAATCACAAATTATACAATCAGCTGCTTAGTCTTTCTGAAAGATTTAGTTTTGTTCAGACAAAATCTGAGTTGTCTGTGAATGTCCAGAGAATGTAAGTTCCTTTTCCCCAGATTTTGTGGACTGGGAAAGAAAGTGGGAAGATGAATAGCCCGACTGAGGGACAGCTCGTTCACTACCTTAAGCATGACGGCTGGATTAGCCTTGAGAGCTAACCTCTCATTGTGAAAAATAATATGTCCAGTTGAACATAAATCTTGTCTACTTTTCTCCACCCCTATCTGTACAGGTTCTCTTCCCATCTCCACTTCCTTATCATCACATGGCTCTCCTACCCCCTCTACCACTATATAAATGTTTCTTATCACCTCCTCCCCATTTATACTAATCTCTCCTAATCTCTCTCTCCCCTTTATATTTACAACTGAACTGAATGCATGACTTTTACTTTTACTACTGTTAATTTCCAAAAGAACATTCTCCGGAATCGTATATAGTGTTTTACTTTGCTTTTTTCTCATTTTTCTCTCTGCAACATATTTTAGTATATCTCTGTGCCTTACAATATTGTTGATAATTTTTGAAATGTACAATTTTCAACTGTTTCTTATGTAATATGTTTGAAAAGTTTATTTTCTCTGTTAAATGGAGCTTTTCTTCATGGGCCTCCACTGAAATTGGGCTCTCGTGACCCAGTCAGACTTTCCTGATAAATAAATTGTATATATATATATATATATATATATATATATATATATATATATATATATATATAGTTTCACTTCAGATTCTTGATGAACAACTGAAATATTGAACTTCAGAATACTGAGTGCGGAAATGTTGAATGTGGAAATGTCGAATCCGCGGTGTGGATGTAGCTAGAGATTCAGGTAAGTGATGTTTTACTATGGGTTTTGGGCAGGGATTTTAGTGTGTTTGGAGTTTAGAGGTGTGGGTTAGGGTAGGTAGGTAAGATTTTGAGTGTGTAAGTGTTGCGAGTGGTGGTATTTGTACATATGGGATGTGTGTATGTGCAAGGGGAGTGTAGAATGTGTAGTGGTGTTTTTTGTGTGTTTGTGTTTACACACGCACACACACACACACACACACACACACACACACACACACACACACAAGGACTTTAAAAACAGACAGTTGAACATACCACCATAAACAGAGCACAGATTTCACATAAAAACTTTAATGCGAAAACCCCAATAAAATAGGCAAGTTAACGTTCAACTGTCTGTTTTTAAACTTGTTTGGGATTTGGACTACCTTTAGTGGTGTGACTTTCTTTTTCCTGAAGACACATATAGAAAAGGAAGTAATGGCTTAACAGGCACTATGTTCCAGATAATCAAACGATACGTATCTTGAAGTTATGTGCAAAAGAGGAAACCTTCCTAGAGGAACATAAGGGACTATTTAAAAACTTCAAGGAGAGAGGTTATACTGAAAAAGCCATTAGGAAGAATGCTATGAAAACACGTGAGTTGAAATCTACTAAAGGGAGACCCTACTATTCCAAGCATCAAAATTATGAGCAAACAAGTTCAACAGTACCTACTACAAATAAATTAAGATGGACTCTAACTTATAGTACTGACAACAAGACGATATGTGATGTCATTAAAACATTTTGGCCAGTATTGACATCTGATGCCAAAATACAAGAAATCATTGGTGATAACCCCAGCTTTGCTTTCAGAAATAAGAAAAACTTGAAGAGGCTGTTACGCCACAAGGACGGCATTAATAAAGGAGCAAATAATATTGCATATACACGTAGAGGTACTTAGAAATGTGGCTGCTGTAAAGCTTGTCATTTGATTAATACAAGTAACGCTTTCAAACATCAGAAAACAGGAAAATGCTATAGTTTACAAAGTTGGGCTACTTGTACCACCAAAAATGTGATTTATATCACTACATGCTCTCTTTGCTCGGCCTATTATATAGGTAGAACAAACAGAATGTTAAAAGCGCATATACTATGGCATTTATCTGATATAAGGAATAAAGTAGAAACAAATGCCCTCTATTCACGTGAAGCTTAATAACACCCACTCATTCAAGTTTATGGTCATCTCTATTGTAAAAGAAACATCGAGAGGAGGTGACTTGCAGAATACAATGGAGGTAGAAGAACTCAAATGGATAATAGACCTAAGGGCAGAGTTTGGGACAGGCTTGAATGGAATGGTACCGTTGAAACCAATTCTGAAAGAACGTGGTCTAAATGGGAGGAGATATCAACAGTTTGAACACCATTGGCCCAAAATAAGGGAGTGTTCATTTGAGTGACAGCTACTATGGGGAATGCTTCATAGCTACTATGAGGAAGAGATGTAAACTAAAGGAGTGGTCCTTTGAGTGACAACTAATGCATGAGGAAGTGATGCAATGGTTTTCAAAAGACTGTGATTGGTCTAGCCAAATTTTTAAACATTCAGTTTTAGGCCCAGTAAACAGGATCTGAAGAAGGCTAGGACCGAAAGCGCTTGTCCTGCTTTTCTATTTTATTGGCGTTATTGCATTAAAGTTTTTATGTGAAATCTGTGCTTCTGTTCATGGCGGTACGTTCAACTGTTTGTTTTTCAACTTGTTTTGGATTTGGACTACCTTCGGTGGTGTGACTTTCTTTTTCCTGAAGACACATACAAAAAAAGGAAGTACTGGCCATCAGAGCTTGTAACTCAGAAACTCTGTTAGCAGAGGTGAGTGAGGGCCAAGAGGAGAATGGTTTTCCAAGTACAGAATTGTAGAGAAGCTGAAAATGCTGATTCATAGGGAGGCAATGTAAGCTTTTCTAGCACAAAATTAAAATTCCAAGGAGGAGAGACAGGCTTCTTTTTTGAGTTAAGATGCAGGACTCCACTGAGGAATAGCTTGACCTCTGCCCCAGCCATAAGTGGAGGGCTAAGAGGGAGGCAGGCATTAATAGCTGACAGGAGAGCAATTACAGAAAAGTAGGCCAAACCTGATTGAAGTAGTTTGCAGAGATATTACAGTACAGCAGGAACGTGTGATAAGAGTGGGTCCTGACTATGACTGTGGCACCAACAGGAAAATCGTTTCTCTTTAGCATTGCAAGATATTCTAGTAGTGGGGTCTCCTGGCCTCCTTTAGGACATAAACAACCTCAGAGAACCTTTAGAGAAGCACAATCTTTGAGGAATTAAAATCCTGTCATCTTGGAAGATTTGGGTGGAGCAGCAGTCCTTTTTGCTGAGTTATCAGGTCTGGTTGAGGAGGAATTATCTTGAAATTTCCCTTTGTCAGGTGAAAAAGGAAGGGAAACCAATGCTGGTTCTGCCAAAATGGTGCCAGTAAAAGGAGTTTAGGTGATTCCCTTTATGCCTTGAAAAGAATTTTTGGAAGAGGCAGAGAAGGAAAAGCATAGAGGAACATCCCTGTCCACTGGAAGGAAAAGGCATCTGTCCTCTGGGTTGTGGGACAAGGGTTTCTGTTGCAGAACTGGGGGAGCTGATGATTGGTTGTATAAGCAAAGAGGTTTATCTGAGGAATGTCCCACTGAATGGTGATCATCTGGAAAACCTATCTGTTCCAAGTCCATTGGTGGGGTCCTCCAGGGAGCGGTTTAGGGAGTCTGCTAGCACATAGCCCTGAGAAGGGATTCATGTGGCTGTGAGTTTAATGTTCATTTGGGTTGCCAAATTCCATACCCCCTGTGCTAACCTGCAAAGCTGGTAAGACCTGGTGCCGCCTTGTTTGTTTATGTCCCACATGACTCTGGTGTTCTGTGTACACTAGGAGGGCTCGGGTTTCCAAACGTTGGCAAAAATCTGAATAGCTTGCAGAAGAGCCTTCATTTCCTTCAGATGGATACGTTCCTTCAAGAACTTAGGTAGCTATGTGAACCTGTTGAAGAGCAGAAGGTGGTGTGAATGTCAGTCCTGGGTTGAGGATGACCTGTCCCTTCCACCAAAGTAGATCCTTTATGAGACAAGGGAGGATGGGAATCAAGGTGTCCAAGTGGTTGCAGTGCTGAGACCACACAGATTTCAGGTACCACTGGATTTTCCTCATGTGAAGTCTGGTCAGGGTGAACACAGGGATGGTGGCTGTCATGAATCACAAAGTCCTTAACATCTCCCTTGCTGAGCACTGGGTTGAGGAGGAGACATTTTGGGAATAACTGTACAGACCGTGAACTTTCTCCTGGGTAAGGAAGGCATGCATTTTGTTTCTGTCCAGTCTGCAGCCCAGAAATAAAATAGGTCCTGAGTAGGGATCATGAAGGATATTTTGTAGTTTATATTAAAATCTAGACCTGTCAAAAGATGGAGAGTGAAGTGTAGATGCTGAAGAATAACTTCTGGAGAGAGAGCTTGGATCAGTAGATCATCCAGTTAGGGGGAAATTTGGATTCCTTGAGTGTGGTAGGAGGCTACTACTGGAGCTACACACTTTGTGAACACTCTTGGAGGTGTGGAAAGAACAAAAGGCAGAGAAGAACACTAAAAATGCAAGGAGCCAGAGAAAAACTGTGGAATCTCCTGCAAGAAGGATGAATGGGTAGGTATAAGGAGGTATTCTTTAGATCTAGTGACACTAAAAAAGCCTGGGGTAGGATGAAAGGCAGAATAGTGCGAAGGGAGAGCATTTTGACAGAAATTAATTAAATGTTTAGGAGAGACAGGTCTAGGATGGGTCTCCACTGCCCTTCTTTCCATGGGCGTAGAAAAATTGTGGAGTAAAATCCTTTGCCCATGAAGTCCTTTGGGGCTTGCTCGATGGTGCCCTGATTCAAGATGTCTTGAATAATAGGGTCCATAAGGAATATCTGGTTTAAGGAGATTGTGGCATGCCTTTCATAAGGGAAATATTGTCCCAAGACATGGCATAGGCATCTGTCATGATTGACAAGAACCACTTGCCTGTGGTAGTAGCTTCCCACTTGGCCAAGGAGAGTGACAGTCTTTGAGAAAGGGGGGTAATGGGACTGAGGGCAGGGGGAGGGGTGCTGTAGCGACAGTCACAGTTTGTTGTTTCCAAAGGAAGGCCTCCCTGCTGGAGGTTCCCAATGGGGTTTTACAGAGTTCCTATGTGTTTTCCTTTGCTTCTGAGCTGTCCTAGGAGCCTTCTAATGATAGAGGTAAATTTAGATGGGTAGTTCCTATGGTATTTAGGAACTGAGAAGAGTAGAATCTGCCTGCAGTTTTTCATGGTCTTGGAGAGTTTTGAACAGGCTGGATGCTGAGGGCCAAACACAAAGTCTTTGCCCAAGGGACAGTCTAGAATTTTAGATTTGAAATCCACAGGCCTAGGCTGACTATGAAGCCATGCATACACACGAATAACAGAATCAGTGGCAGCTGCTCTAAAAGAAACATCCATGGCACTGTAACGTCACTTAATGCTATGTCTGGCTACTTGAGTGGCTGGGTATAGTAAGCTCTGCATTTGATGCTTAGACTCTGCTGTAGGAGGGTCCATTATAACTTTGTTTAAGGAATGCAGGACAGAGAGCAAATAATTTGTTATTTGAGTCTGGTACTTAATTGCCCTTAAGGCAAGGGTAGCAGAGGTTTAAACTTCCTTTCTTCATCTATCCATAGCCCTACTATCATTATCAATAGGTAGGGCATTTGCAATGGGCAGAATCTTAGAGGGCTTATCTGAAGACAGAGATACTGCAGAGGGTTCTGTCACTGGATTCTTATATAAATATTTTATGTCATTAGGCAACTTCTAAAATCTGTCTGGTCTCTTAGAAGCTGGAGGTTGAGAACTGGGTGCAGAAGAGGTAGACTGAAAGGCATACTGGAAAGTCTCAAGGACAGGAAGGAATGGAGAAGGGGCAGGGATACCCATCTACAAGAGGGTGTAATACCTCTTCTGAACATTAGAGATCTGCTTGGATTGCCCTTCAAAATGTTTCATCATGTTCTGTATAGTCTCTGCAAAGGAAGCTTCCTCATTAGAGGAATCTGGTGAGAGGTAGAACTCTTTATTGGAACAGATTTGTCCTGGAGAATGTATCTAAGAGAAATATTATTTATTATTTATTTATTTAAGTATTTATTTTACATGTGTTTACCGACTTAGTCCGTCTAAGCAGATAGCCCTTTTTCAGCGGAGACCTGGGGAGAAAAGCTCCACAAATTTACATAGAAATCAAAATATTAGCATTTGTAAGTTCCATTTTTTATGTTCCACAAATTTACAAAAAAAAAAAAAAATCAATAACATTAGCATTTTTAAGTTGAAGCAGTACAGCACTGAGACTATTTACAGAGTTATAGTTAACATTACACTTAGGATATGCGCAGGAAACAGTATGCAGGTTTATCATACAGTATACAAAGTTAAAAATACAGTCAAAGTGGTGACTGTTAGAGAAGAGGCTGTATAAAAGTACAGAATAATTAGTTAATATGTCAAACAGAGCTACTGCTCTGTTAAAGAACAAATACTCCAGAGAATGGTCAGAGTTGTAGTCCTGATCCTCATTAGAAGGGGAGGAAACCAATGTAGGTTTTTGAGTAGCAGCCTGTGGTTTGGGAGACCCAAAGTAAGGGGGTTTCAAAGACATAATCGCTTTGAACAACTCCTGTGAGAAGTCTATCCACTCCTTTTTCCTAGCTGCTGAGAGAGAGGCCACATGCATAACCTCCTTTTTCTTCTTAGGTATGCTATCTGCCTGGATGAGATGCAGTAATTTGGAAACCTGTCTGACTTCTATTAGAGAGCCAGGGATCTCTTCCCTAACTAAAATGTGAAGGATACCATGCAGTCTCTCAGAAATGATGATACATGGTTCCTTGAATGTATCAGCAGTGTGCAAGGTCTGAGGAGCCATACCAGCCTCCGACGGGGTCTTGTTAGCAGGGAACTGAGAATTAACCTGATTTACTATGGGTTCTGCAATGTCAACGGATACGCTGGAGTCAGAAATGTTGAACTATGGATCTATCTGAGGACCCTTTAGTTTTTTCTTCAGTGGAAGAGGGATGTCTGAGGATGCAGAGTCAGCCATCATGGAATGGGCCAAATGTTTAAGATGCTGTGGCTCTAGAAAGGAATTAACAGTAGAAACCTCAACCAAAGGGTTTTGGGAAAGAACAACTGACAGACTGAGCAAGATTTGTGATCGTGTTCTGGGGCTAGGTAAAAAAGGTACTTGGTATGCAAGTTCTTGCGTGGAATCTGCCTACCACACTTGCATTTAACCTTTCTAGCTGACATCTACAAGTTTCAACAAAATATCATAAGATAAAAAGGAATGTTCTCAAATGAGGCACTTATCTGTATAAATAATTGAAGCAAAGGTACCAACGACTAAACAATGAACAGTGTGAAGGCTGCACGACTTGCATTCTGGCTGGTGGCAAGATAAGGTGAGGGTCCATGTTTCTCTATATACCCCAATGCATAAAAGCTGAATTCATGCAGCAGATGTACAAACTAGGGAATATAAAACTTTGGTACTCCACCCGGACATTATCAGTGGCAACTTCTATGTCATGAATATTGCAACAGTGATTTCAGTAAGGACATATTTAAATATAAAGTGGTGATTAAGTTAGGAAGGAAATTGAAGAAGAGTGGTGGAAAGTTTTCTTGTGTAGAAAGGGATAGAGGTTATAAAGGGATCAGAGATGTGAACTAAGAAAGGAAAACTGAGTTAGCAAGGTGAAGACCATGTTCATGACCATGTGTGGTTAAACAGAATTTCTATAATGTTGCTAGCTTGAATTTCAAATTTATGTTTAAAATATAATTCTCAAGTATTTATTTCACAAGGCTGACATAAATTAATTATTCCAAATTAAGATATTTGTACAGAGTCTGGAATATCTGCTCTGACTTATGCTTAATTTATCTGAGTATTTCCAAGTTTTTATAATTATCTTTAAGAAATGAGTTAAATTCACTTAAAGAGACCCCTTTCCAACATATTTTTCTAGATAACAAAATCCATAATTATCTAGTGCTCTATAATCTTCTCAGTTGAAGATATATACAACACAGTTATTTAAGTTAAGTTACCATACAGTAGATGTATATGGGTTTCACTCCCCCCCCCCATTCTGCTGCTTCTCAAATCTTTGGGTGCCTTCCATGCTCTCCATCTGCCAGTAGGGGGCAACCCATTTAAAAGGCAGGTGGAGTGATAAAAGCTTCAAAGCATTTTTTGCCTAGAAGGAGGCAACAGTCCTCAGTATATGTGGTAGGAATCACAGAGAATAATAAAGTAATATAGACAAAAAAGTTTACAATATACACACCTGGCAACAAAGTATAGAAGTATGAGGAAAACAGGGCTTGCTGGAAAGACACCTTGTGCCAACAATGATCTGTTAGAACATCTACTGTAATTGTACTAAGTTCAGTTCTAGTTTATATAATTGAATTTTTAAACGTCCAACCTCATATGGACAACGTTTTAAAAAATCAAAATGTAAATGTTCACCAAATACAGTGTTGCCCCTTGTCCCCCCAGGGTCTATATTATGTTATCACATGCTCAGAAGAGCGAATGACACATAATCGACCCCATGTAAGTGAAAGCTTACAACATTGAAACCTCAGAACAGTGATTTTTTCCATGGGAAAAAAATCGCTGTTTCGAAAAAAACCCCCCCAAAAAACTGTAAAACATTACATAATCCCCCACAGACCCCGATGTGGGGGTGCCCCCCACACCCCCTACTTAAATATATCAACTCCGAAATCGCACTACAGTGCCAAAAAGGCAAAGTAGCGAAAGCAGCCCAAACAAATTCTTTCCCAGGGAAAGAATTCTATGAAAAGCCGCTTCACTATTTTGCCTTTTCGCACTTTTCAGTTCGACAAAGACGCATTCGACAACCTGCATCTGTGACAGCGTAATAGGGAGCAATCCCCCCCACAACACTGCTAATTATATACCAACTCCAAGATTGCACTACAGTGGGGAAAAGGGCAAATTCCCTAATACTCACTGTAACAAACATTTCAAGTTTTTAAGATGTCAGTTATGTGGTCCTGACCATATGAGGTTTGACATTTTAAAAGTTCGATAATGTAAAGTAGATCCTCATAAAGGTATGCAAAGAGGACCAAGGTGCTGCCTCTAGAATACTTTTAGAGTTCACCCTTTTACAGAAAGCCACAGCAGAAGGCATTGTTCTGGTTCCATGAGATGTAACCCTGCCTGGAAGTGGCTCTTTGTGGTGAACACAAAAAGAAATAGCATGAGACAACTGACTAGAAATACTCGACTTAGACAGGGGCTATCCCTTTCTCTTCCCTTTAAAGGAGAAAACAGCTTGTCAACTTTCCTAAAAAGGTCAAGTTTTCTCTAGGCAGTATATGAGTTGCATGTGTACATAGAGAGAGTGAAGAATCCTTCATCTCTCACTCTTTGGTACAGGGAGGAAGACTGGGAGATGACTAGTCTGGCTTAAAGTAAACGATGAAATGACTTTAAACATAAAAGTAGGATTTGATCTCAAAGAAACCCTGTTTTTGTGAAAAATTAGATAGGGCTGACTTGCCATATGTGCTTTTAAATCAGATAATCACCTTGCAGATGGAGCAATAAGTAACCCATCTTCCATGTTAATAACTTCAGTTCAACCTCATGAGCTGGCTCAAATGGAGAATGAGTAAACTTTGCAAGCACCAAAGTGACATCCCAAGGAGGAGCAACCCTAGGTGGATGGATATGTTAGATCCCCTTCAAAAACTCTTTTACTTGTACATTGTTAGAAAAGGGAGTATCTAAGGACAGACAAGCAGAAACGGCTGACAAATGTACCTTGACAGATGAGTTATGATAAACCACTGGACAACAACTCATACAAATAATCAAGAACCAGGGTCATCTAGGTATGCCTTGGATTCTTGTTCCTTGAATGGCACCAACTAGAAAATCCCACTTTTCCACTTAACCCATATACGATTTTCTAGTAGCAGGTTTTCTGGCCTCCTTTAGTGCTTATTGCACATCCTCAGGAAAAAAGGTGCCAAAAGAGGCATTAAAATTGTTTCATCCAAGCAGTTAGTTGAACAGTTTCAAGACTGGGGTGTGTCATGCTCCCCCTATTTTCTTTGAGTAAATCCATTCTATGAGGAAGCTTCTGATAACTGCCCTCGCCCAGACTGAAGAAAAAGGAGAATCAATGTTACCATGGCCTGAAAGGAGCCACCACCACAACTTTTGGGGAGTCCTTCTAGATTTTTAGAAGAACCCTGGTAATCAGTGGAAATGTATACAGGAACATTCCTGTCCATGGGAATGGAGAAGCATCTGTCTTGCAGGCCTTTTTGCAAGGATTCGGAGTCCTAGAACAGAATTTCTCTAGTTGTCTGTTCTAAAGGGAGGTAAACAGATCTATTTGAGGTATTCCCTACAGGTGGATCAGATCTTGGAAGACCCCAAGATGAAATTTTCAAGTGAGTGGAGGGGAGTGTATCCTGGTCCTACTGAGCTTGCCTACAATAAGGTATTGGTCAGATGGAATGCATGCACCCTGAAGAGTGACAGTGATTTGAACTGGTACCTGAAAGACCATCATAACCAGTCTAGAAAGGGGGTATGATCTACTAGCCTCCTTGTTTATGTACTACGTTACTGTAGTATTGTCTACGTACATTAGAAATGGACCTGGGGACCAGAGATTGATAACAGTCATTTATCTCCTTAAAATGTATGTCCTTCTGTCTATATGATAACACAGAGCTTGCACTTTTACCTCTTATGATACAATGCCCCATTTCAGGTCTGAAGCATCTGTGTTTACTGATTGGAAGGGAGTAGGAAAGGAAACTTGATAATCTGGATTGCACACAGTCTGGTCTACTGTTCAATGACTCTCCCTCTTTACAAATCCTAAAAGAGGAATCTGAAATGGGTGCTGGGTCCAGACTGATATGAGGTACCATTGTTACCTCATTTGTAGTCTCTTAAAGAGAAGCATGAGTATCAGTCGATGCCATGCACCCAAGAATCCTGAGAAACTCCCTTGCCGCTACCTAGTTTAACAAGTTTATCTTTTTCTTGATTTCAGAACTTAATTGTGGCACTCCATGCATTACAAAATAAATTCCTAGTAAAGGTTATTGTACTTGGTTACAGTATAATAACACAGGTGTCACACTGTAGTAAACTCTCTATCACACTGTAGTAAACAGTGATCTATCACACCGTAGTAAACAGCTGTCTATCATACTGTAGCAAACAGCTGTATATCACACTGTAGTAAACAGTGGTCTATCACACTGCAGTAAACAGTGGTCTATCACACTGCAGTAAACAGCTATCATACTGTAGCAAACAGCTGTATATCACACTGTAATAAACAGCTGTATATCACACTGTAGTAAACAGTGGTCTATTACACTGCAGTAAATAGTGGTTTAAAACACTGTAGTAAACAGCTGTCTATCATACTGTAGCAAACAGCTATATATCACACTGTAGTAAACAGCTGCATATCACACTGTAGTAAACAGCTGTATATCACATTGTAGTAAATAGTGGTCTATCACACTGCAGTAAACAGCTGTATATCATACTGTAGTAAACAGCTATCACATTGTAGTAAATAGCTTTCAATCACACTGTAGTAAAGAGCTCTCTATCCCGCTGTAGTAAACAGTTGTCTACTATGGAATGATCACTTTACTTCATCTTTACCTTCAGGGATGAGCAAAGTATTCCAAATGTTTTCTTTTCTGCACTAATTCCTTGTAGTATAAAGCATACAAGCTGACTGAGCAGTAGGATTGCTATTAAGGACATTCACACATCCATAATTTTCTTCCTAATAATCCATTGGTTAATAGTAATCTTTCTAAACTAATGCATATTATTCAGATACGCCCTTACCTTCTTATTAGCAGTCTGCAGTGTGAGATTCCCCTTATTCTGCAATAGTTTAATCTTTGTTAGCCCCTCTAAACAATTCTTGTTACTTCTTAACTATATCTCTTTCTCTTTTTCTTTTATTTCTACCCTGTTTTTAAACTCCACTTTCATTTTATACCACTCACTAGCCATAACTTCTAAACAAATTTCTATCTTCCCTAATAACTCTCGAATAATTTCCACTACCCAATCCTTAAATTCCTTTCTTTCTAACAAGTAGGTGCAGAAGCAACAGTGTCTTATTTTTACTTCCTTACTCTGCATTTTTATCTTAATTTTTATTGGTGTGTGATCTGAAATAGTTATTGGATGTCTTTCAAAGCTTTCTACAAAATGCACGTTTCTGTGAAATACAAATTCCGTCTAGTCTAGCACACTTGCTGTACCTTGGAGAATAATATGTAAATTCTCTTCAGGTTCCCAATACTGAATTCATGTTTTCCATACCAAATATTTTCATAATTTTCTTCAGAAATCTATCCTCTTTTGTTATATTTTCCCTTCTAGGTCCCCAGATGCAACCTCACTGGACTACAAATCAAGTTGCAGTCCCCACCTATAACTAAGACTCCCTGCTGAAAGCTGACTATTTCTCCCCAAATTTTCTTAAGTTCTATAGAAGCAGTTTTAAGTATGATATAAATACTTTTTAGTGCAATCCTCCTCCACTGCCAGTAACCCCTTACTACCACAAGTCTATCATTAGTATATTTTCCTTCTTCCATCACTATTGGGGGTCCTCCAGCAATTAGTATAACTACTTCACTTTTAGGTTCATAGATTAGTACTAAACTAACTGCCCTTGTGAGCCATTTTAAGCCTAGCCAATTATCCCTTGTGAGACTCAAATCCTGCACCTTGTGTTTGTAAGGCAAACACTTTAACCATTAGGCCACCCTACCAACCCTTTTCCTCTGTCCCTCATACTCTGCTGAATAAACATCCTGAAATACTTTCTTCATCGAATTCATATGCTTACTTCTTTCCAAATGTGTCTCTTGTAGTATTCCTATTTGCACTCTGCATTTTCAATACTCCATATTTACCTGACACTACAGTCACACCCACACCCACAAACATTCATCACTATTTGATTCAAAGCATATAGGTATCTAGTTACACAATCTAGAGGACACAGTGCCACAAGTGCCACAAGAGAAGTCTGAATTCAACAGTGTGGGAGTGCACTTTTGAAAGGATGACTTCATCAGTGTGTTGCAGAGAAGATGCTTCTGATAAAAGTGGAAGGATCTGACTGGGGACCACTCTCCCAGTTTAAATGTTTCTCTTGAGTGGAAGTGTATACATCAGATGTAGGTCAATGCAGTTATACCTAGCAACACGGATGTATGTACACACACAAATTCAAGATATTCAGTTAGTGCTGTATTTGAACACCTACTGATCTATTTACACAATCTAGAGAACACAATATTAAACACAAGCACTACAGGAAAAGTTTGACATTAAATGTGTGATAATGCACATTTGTAAGGATTACCACATCAGTATGTTGCAGAGGAGGTAGCGTGCATCACAGGTTCTGATGAAAAGGCAAGTGCCTTAACAAGCAGAAATAATAGCAGTGTTGAGCACAAGTATTTAGATACTGCTCAGATGAGTTATCTATCCTGTCATTCATGTACATTGCTGTGGTGTGAGTGACATGTACCTGTTTCACATTATGATGTTTTGATGAGACTCACGTGTGTGAAATAGTGAGCTGACAACCAAGCATTCTTGAGTGTTCAGCTTGGGATCATTGTATGCAAACATTAATCATTTGTTGTATCATTGGACAGTTTGTAGTATAAATAGGACAGACAAGTCAAAAATATAACAGTGCACTGTTGAATAGCACAGATGAAGTATGTGTGAAAAGGTTCAATGCTATTGTACATCATTTTCCATTTTAAGTGATGCAGCGGAGACATAACTTTGCAGAATGACATGTTCAGTCAACAGCATAGTAAAATCCACATATCTTGAGTACAACAGACCATTAACGTACAACAGACCATTAACACATATTGCCACTCACATTACTTTCTTTTCACAAAAATCTCTCCCTGAAGTGCACCGCTGACAAGCTGATTTGCACAGCTGATGTCAAACTTATTAGCACACATGTAACTATATCAGGGGTTTTGAACTTAGAATATAATTAGCAGTAGTCTGTGGTGCTCTGTGCCAAATTTTGTGCAAGTAAGGAGTAGAGACATAAAAGCAGGTCTGAATCTGATGAAATCCAGAACAGCTATGTGTTATCCTACTGTTTTATGTGTCATGATTTGCACATTGTCATGGTATATGCAGTACATTACTCATTGTATGGATTTTACAGGTGTCTAGTTACACAGTGACAGCCCTCACATCTGGTGACTAGAAATGTAATTGTGTTGTATGATGTAGTTGAGTAAGATGTATAACAGATATGTATATGTCATAATTAATATAGTTCAGAACATGGACGGAAATGAAACCACATTGATCCTATCACCTTATGTGTATATAGAAGCAATATTGTCCCTATGTACCTATTGGGCTATGTTTGTAAACACATAAAGCTTTGACTGTACTTAGTGTCCTGCAGTCATTTCTGTGAAGATTTGAGCATTTTGTGAATGATTATGAAACACAAAAGAGACCAAACATGTTAATGCTGGTGGAAACCTGGGTTATGGAACACTATGAAGCAAAGAAGTTTCCAGGCAGCATGGTTCATAAACACTACTTACAACTGCAACATCTCATATGGTGTATATTCAGTTCTGCATCCTGTTTAACATGTGGTAATAACTGTCTCCTCTTAGTGCAATCAGTCTGTCTTTACATAGTGTGATGAGGCTAAGCTCAGCAAGGTGAGGGGGAGAACACTAAAGCATTCAAAGGCAACAACTCACAAGATTTTGCCATAAGCTGAGTACTGCCATGTCATATAAGTTATAGGTGCTGCTCCATGCCAGGCATTGTGCAAATGCTAAGGAGAAAGACTGATGAAACAGAAGGGGTGGGAAGAGGGAGAGATTTATAAACAGGGACAAAGACATATGAAGAGACTGGTTTATGGGACATTTCTGCACATCTTTGTGATGTGTTACTCTTTCAGTTGTCATTATGTTTCTTCTCTGCACACAGAAAGGCAAAACATAATGGCTGAAAAATGCCAAAATGTATGGACAATTTTTAAAAACTACCCTTATAAACTTACAAATTTGTTAAGGTAATGCATTTTCTAACCTTTATAAAGTCTAAAAATCAAATGCATGGCATTACTTAATGATTTCAGTTCTCAATGATTTGCCAGAAATTCACATATTTTGTGAAGAACACATCACAAATTAAGATACAGAAATTTGGACAACCTTTGAAAATATGTACAATTTAGAGGTACTGCTCTGTACAATAAATGTGTTTCCAATATGAATCAAAGGGGCAGAAGAGTGGAAGCATGATGAGAACATAAGAAGGATAGTGGGTTTACAGCATTTGTATTACACAGTTACACACACACTATTAATATGGAAAAATATTGCATAATTGTATGACGTACTTAAGGATTTGAATTCTTGACAGTCTAATAAAAAGTGTACACATCACGGGATTATCTTAGCTCACCACATAGAAAGTCATACTGTACTACATTACAATCAGACATTTTATGGGACACTGACAACTTACACACTCTTTGTTCATAAAGTTCAAATCACAAAACTGAAGGGATAATGACAACAGATTGAAGCAAGGGATAATGTAGGTACAATGTTACATCACAGTAATGACAAATTTAAAATCCCATAAGGTGAACATTACATCTAGCAGCTTAATAAATATACAAGTGTAAAAAATGATAAGAGAGAAGGGGGAACAGAGAGAGAGAGAGAGAAACAGAGATGTGAAGGGAAAGATACAAAGAGTTTTGGTTATGGGGCATGTATTACCATCTTTATGGTGGGTTACTCTTAGGTTTTTCCTCATAATTAATCTGTCATGTTCTGTCCAATATAGTCTTTGCAATACAATGCAAGCAGGTGTAGGATAGTAATAACAAGATTAACACATAAGACAGATAATGGTAGTTTAATAAGTCGCCCTTACGGGGCTGTAACTTGTTGGCAAATGATTTAATGTTCCACTAATAAAATGCTGTCCTTTATTTTTTCCCTTTTCTTGCTTGTTTCATGAAATGTTAGAATCTGAAAGAAATAAAGATGCCTGTACTTACATATATAATAGGAATATAACAGCATTATATTCTTGAGAGATTCCCACCTTTTATGTATAACAGCTTTTTGTTAAATGTCTAGTTTCAGCTTTTGTGTTACATGCATGATATAGTTGTTTCTTGTCATCTCCATTAGGTTATATGTCACATCTTACAGAACTTTTTGTTTTATTGAAAACCCACAAACAAAAACACACACACATACACACACACACACACACACACACACACACACACACACACACACACACACACACACACACACACACACACACACACACACAAACACTACCCCCTAAAATCTATTAACTTAATAATGACACACAAAACTCTGTACATCTTTAAATATTGATGTTTTATCCTCCTAATAGGAACAAATGTTCCAAGCTGACAGCCACGTACTGAGACCTGAGCTGAGTCTAACCTAAAATAAAGGTTATCCATGCTGCAATGCATGGTATAGCCTGTGGTTCTGTTAAGTGCCATCTGGTTTTGTCTTATCTTCATAGCCCTCTCAGCTGAGAAAACACCTGAATACTTTCAGAAAACATTTTCTCCAAGCCATTTGTCTTTATCAGAATATATGCTAGAGACATGACAACCACACACAAAACTGTTTATTAGAAAATAGCCTTATAATATTCAATATTATTTTCATTTACTTGCCTTCTCCTAAAATGTGTTGCTATATTAAGCTAATGTCCTTAACCCAGTCATCCCCCTGTGCAAGAATCAGAAAAAAAAAACACAATAATGTTTCTTTTGTCATGCTGTTTTAACCAGATCTTTTTTTTACATTGCATTTCCTCCATTTCTTACAACTGAACAAGGAGAAAGAGAGAAGAAAGAAGAAAGAAACAAAAATGGATCACATATTTACATTAGTATCCACATTACACTTAAAATAACAGAAAAAATACTTTAAAACATGCAAAGAAAGCCATGCACTATTTAAATAGTACTATTAAGAAAAACATTGTTTTACTTACATTTAACTTTCTCTTTCCTCTCCCCGGGTATTTTTCCGAACATTAATGACATGAAGTAGGGCATATGCTTTAGGGTCCCCTACAAGTTTAACAAAGTCCAATATTTCCAGATTTATTTTGTTCTATCATGTTTCACAAATATAATTATTGCTTTGTAATCCTACATTTGTTAATTTCCAAGTTACTGACTATATTCTCCAAAAGTTAAGGATATGAAGTAGGGCATATGAGTCCCCTACAAGATTAAGTACAAGAAAGTCCAATATTTCCAGATTTTCTTGTTCTATTCCTGTTTATCCCCTTCTCTCAAACCTTGTCTCTGCTTCATTCCCAACATACTCTTGATTCTGCTAGTCAATTATTGTGCTTATTTCCCTCTCTCAAGCATTTTCCATTGAAACAATGGAAAAGGTTTCATTGGCACAGTCTCTCTGCAGTCTTTATTATGAGAAGAACCTGAAGCAGATCACTTTTTGTTGGACAAACATTTGTATTTCTTTCTTAGCATGTGTACTTCAATAAAAAATGATTTTGTTCCTCCAGGGAAAATATTTTGAAGATAGCTGGTTACCACAGTTTGCATCTCATGCCTGCTTCTCAACATTCCCTTAATAATGGGATAAATTCACTCCTTTTCTGCCTGGTGTACAAGGAGTAGTCATTCTCCACAAACACTCTGTTGTCTCCCAATTTTATTATTTTGTCCTGCACAGTTTTATCAGAATCAACTCTTTCTGCTGGTAAGACTGCATCTTTACTATTAAAGGTCTACTTTGTTTTCTCATAGCCAGGTATGGAGCATTTAAATGATGTGCCCTTTCAGTTAACAATTCCAGTCCAGTTGCTTATTTGTGCTTGCATAAAATTAATACAGTCTGTTCCTTCTGCCTTTTTAGGTACATCTGAAAATTTCATGTTTTCCCTATGTGCTCTGTCCTCTAATTCTACTATTTTTTGAAACATCTCCATGTCAGCCATGTGAGACTCAAAGCCTGTCACAAGTGGTGTCCCACAGGGCTCAGTCCTGGGTCCACTCTTGTTCGGCATCTACTTTTCTGAAGTACAAGCAAACACAGGAGGGTTATGGCTGACAAAGTTTGCAGATGACTGCAAACTGGGCGCCATAGTCGAAAACACATCTGACACAGATATCCTCCAGAAGGGCCTCACAGAAATGGATAACTGGTGCCAGAGCCATGGCTTGAAGTTAAACGCCAAAAAATGCATAGTCATACCCTTCGGGAAAAACAAGGTTACCCCTAGCTACCATATAGGTGGCAATCCACTGAGCACAGAAAAAGTCATCAGGGATCTGGGGACCCAGGTTGACAGTAGCCTTCGCTTGACACTCATGTTGCTAAAGTAGTTAGGAAAACCTTCTATATCGCCCACCTGATCATGAAGGGATTCACATCTAGATCAAGGGAGGTCATCGTCCCCCTGTACTCATCACTCATTAGACCTATGATTGAGTACAATGCCCCGCTCGAATGTATCTGACCAGACACCTGCTGCAGCTTGAAAGGCCCCAAAAGTTCCTCACCAAACGGATAAAGGGTCTCAAAATATGTCTTATGCTGCCCGACTGAAAGAACTCCAGCTCTATTCAGTCTCATACCGCTTGCTCAGAGGTGACCTGTGCCTGACATATAAGGCCATGTCAAACCCAGATTTGATGAATATGCTTCACCTCAAAAAATCTAGATCCCTCAGAACCACAAGGGCGGGAGACTTAAACCTTGACACGGTTATAAATAGAACGTGCTGGAGGGACAGATTCATCACCCAGAGACTCCCTATGCTGTGGAACAAAATCCCGGTACATGTGAGGCAGAGCACCTCTCTGGCCTTGTTCAAGAGGAATCTTGACCAATGGATGGGAGATCGCAGATATACCCCAGGAATTACTTCAGTGTCACTGCTTGACAGAGGCACAGCAAAATGATAGGCATAGTTTTTATTCAAACTAAAGGGGTGGCGAAAGCCACATAACTATGGGCTAGGCTTATAACTGCCCTTGGGCAGATAGCCTAGTATGAACCTATGAACCTATCTCTTCTTCTGCAGTCTTATATTCAGACAGCCTTTTCTTCATTTTGACCTATAAGTTTTGCAGTTTTATTACCTTATCTGAATATCTGTTTAAAGCTTCTTCAATTTTTTCCAGTCTTCTATTGTTTGAATCAATATACTCCATCAGTGTTTTATTTATTTTAGTCAGATCTGTGTGCAGTTACCTTATACTTTCCTCTGGGTTACTAGAAGTCGGGTCTGGAGCTTCCACTGCTTTTTGCTAACCAGCTAGTGTACTTTTCACAGTCAGGATTTTTTCATTGCTTTTTGTAGCTGATTTTTCTTCAGGCCCACTGTATTTCTTTTTTCTTGGCATCCAAGCAGTGCACTTACTAGCCAGTGACTGAAATTTACCCAGAAATCTAGGTCCACTGGCTTTCTCTGTGAAGTTTCTGTTTTCACACTGTGAGAGCTAGAATTAAGCAGTTACTCAATGTACAGCCATTTTGGAAGTCCATTCTCAGACAGTTCTTGGCAGCAAAGTGTACCAAGGTGGATGAATACATCCACTTCCTAACAGTAGCCATGGAGTGAAAAACTATCATGCAACAGTTCTATGCCATTGCCACCTTCCCATGTGTCCTCAGTGCATCCACATCCCAAGCAAAACCTCAGACGTACCTTATTCTGAATGATACATCAAAAGAAAGAGGTGGCCACTACTTAACTGTCAGGTTACTCTGCTGATGGCCTCATTGCTAATATCATAAAAACACAACCTGGAAGTGTGCATGATACAACAGTATGGAGGGAAAGTGTGCTGAGGTCTGCTTTCCAACATGGTAAATTCCAGAGGGGGTCTTACTAGGTAAGTACATGACACCTCTATACAGTAAGCAGTAGCCAGACATTGCAAGAGGAAGCAAGATGACCAAATATTCCTTCTCATCCCCTGAAAACTGGTAACTGAGATTATCCACTGAAGCACTGGCTTATGGCACCATATAGAGAACTCCATCAATTCCTGTCAAGGATGCATGCAACAGAACACTCACCACAACACAAAACACTATCAAGCATGTCTTTGGTGTGATGAAAGCCAGATTCAGATGTCTGGGCACATCAACAGGTGCTCTCCAATGCACACCAGAAAAGGCATCACAGATGGTCACTGTGTGTGCCACGCAGCACAACATGATAACATCAGAACATGGCGACCTATCAGCCACAGGTGTAGGCAACCTACCACAAGAACCCCAGATGTCTGATGTGCATTCTTGACAATGATGCAGCCATATGTCCTAACTCAGGCAACATGACAGCATCTGACACATGCACCTTTGATTCATGGCAAGCCAGGCAAGCCACATATATAAGAAGTACATGCATTAAACAATGATTTTCACACAGTATTGCCTCACAACAGCAGTACAGAGCATGACTAATGGATAGAAACCATTAGTTGTCCACAGTGAATGCAATCACAACAGAAGCATATGAGTTACCTGTAAGACAATATGCACAAAGCTTAGCAAGGAATACATCTGGATGTCTACAGAGGAAGCATCACCACAGGCTGTCTCTTTCCAAGGTACATAACTAAAGTGGACCACACTGGGACATGTGTGGATGAAGAAGGTATGCACAACAGAAGGTGCCACTGTACAGGTAGAATATCATCATACAGATAACTGGCATGAGAGGATAACTGTAAAATAGCCAGTACCACAATAAATCTCGGTCCATGCAGTGCATGTGGATGTATCAGCACAAACATAACCTAAATGCAGGAGTTGCACACTAACAGTGATGCATTATACATGGCATAGTAATGTGTAACTGTGTGTTACAACATACTAAATAACATTTAGCAGCCTGAGTAATGACAAACATCCCAAAAACTGACCAAAAATATATATACCACAAACAAGTCTCACATCACATGCAATGTCACACATAAGGCAATACTTTGATACACAGGTTACTGTTGCAGCAGGACTCAGTTAGAGGTAAAAATATATTCAATCATAAAGAGCTTCAATGACACTGAGTACACATCAGCCATGGAACATGTCGCAGTGTTTGGGATTGAGCAACACAGGTATATATGTGTGTAGAATCAAGTAGATATTGGAAGGCACACATGGGAAATACATGAGGTCAGTCAGCTGTGAGCCCAGCAGTCAAATGGAAACTTGCCCACAGAACTGCATTCAGTGTTGAGGATCAGGCATGTGCACTTCTATATTAAAATGACATAAGTAACACAGGTATGCATACCGAGGCTTACCTGTACATGTGAGAATGGCAGACAATAAGGAAATGTGTAATGTAGCAATCAATGCTGGACGACTAAAATAACAAGATGTTAATCATGAAAATATGTGCTATATGTCAACTAGCATGATATGCACACATGGAAGCCTGGAGATTGTCACGTACAGCATTACTGTTGTCAGTATCTGTACTAACATATACTAATGACAAATGTGTACTATCTATCACAACTTGAAGTTAGTCACCTAGGACAGAAAACTGATCAGAAATAAAACTGTGACATCAGACATCTGAAAAAACACCTACAGATTTGATTAGTAAGAGATCAGCACAGTGGTCACCACTGCCACAGGGTCAGAATGACACCAAAGAACACAATGTGGGTCAACCATCAGAGTTACTCTAATGCAGTATAGGGCGCACAAGCTGATGGAGCATACCACTGTCCTGACTGCCCCTGCCACTTCCAGAAACACTTGGCCCATGGCACTGTACCAAGGAGTTGGATGCGGTGACTCTAGCATTTTGGGCCACAGGGTGGGTACGAGGAGAAGTGCAATGTGTTTATTTGGGCATAACTGCTGGGCTCACAGCTAACTGACCAAAAGCAGATGTGCATGCATGCTGCAGCACAGACATTAATGTCCAAGGGCCCTGACTGGGCCTACTGAGAGGATGTCAGCCTCTCCCTACTAGAGGTAATCTGCTTAGTACAGTTTATAGATTAGTATTATACCATGACCCCCCATTAATATTCCAAAACGTGCACGCTGATTGGCCAGCGTGCACGTTGTAAATCGACTTATACTAATGGAAAAAGGCCCGGTCGCCCGGACTTTTTCCATTAGTATAAGTCTCTTTTAAAACACTGTTTCGCTATGTTAAAAGAGTTTAACTTAGCGACACAGGTTTAAAAAAAGCAACGGAGATCTCCGTTGCTTTTTTTAAAGATGTCTCGCTATGTTAAACTCCTTTAACATAGCGACACAGTGTGTAAAAAGCAATGGAGATCTTGCTTTCTCCGTTGCTTTTTTTTTAAACCTGTCTCGCTATGTTAAATGGGTTTAACATAGCGAGACAGCTTTAAAATAAGCAACGGAGATCTCCGTTGCATATTTTAAAGCTGTCTCGCTATGTTAAATTCATTTAACATAGCGAGACAGGTTTAAAAGCGGAGAAAGCAAGATCTCCATTGCTTTTATTCGCTATGTTAAATGGGTTTAACATAGTGAGACAGCTTTAAAATAAGCAACGGACATCTCCGTTGCTTATTTTAAAGCTGTCTCACTATGTTAAACCCATTTAACATAGCAAACAGTAAAAGCAACGGAGATCTTGCTTTCTCCGTTGCTTTTGGCCACAACTCTGATGTACTGCGTAGGCATGCGCAGTACATCAGAACTGCCATGATACCAGACAGCTGCGGAAGGGCAGCAAAGAGGCATTATACAATGCCATTATTTAAGAAAAGTAATTATTTCTTTTCTTAAATAATGTCATAGTATAATAGCAATAACCCACTTCTGGGTGTGGGTAATGTGGGATTTACCCACGGTTGTCTTTGTTTGGTCCCTCTGGCTTCGCCCTCGGGACCAAACCACGCCAACCGTGGGTAAATCCCACATTACCCACACCCAGGCGTGGGTTATTGCTATATTAGACTAACTGCCTCTGTGAACCATTTTAACCCTAGCCAATTACCCAATGTAAGAATCAATTCCTGTACCTTGTGTCTGTAAGGTAAAAACCTTAACCATTATGCCAACCTTATTATACAATTAGGGTAAGTAACACCTGGTTCGTACTATGACACTACTCTAGCACTATCATAACAAGGCTTTCAAAATAGCATGCAACAGATACCACACTGTCATGTTGTGCAGCCATGTTGCCATGAGCTCTGCATGTCTGGGATTCCTGACCTTCATGTAACATGCAGCTGATGTGCAACCCAATTGGTGGCATGGGCAAGTGCATGCAGGTCAGAGCCATGATGTCGCTGTGAACATTCATGTGCCTGTAATAGTCAGCAGACACCCTCTGACACACATCAATGCACATCAGTTTCACTCATACATGTAGTCCAATGGCAGTACTGGTCTATTGTGGGGGACAGTCACCATCATTATCATACTGTACATAAGACAGTGGGACACGGTCATCATCATGTCTATCATCTGATATCTCCACATCCAAAAGGCCAGCCACATTATCCTCCCTATTAGAGGCTACACCATGAACCAAATGTCTGTCTCTTTCTGGACAATGAACCCAATGCAGTGGCCCATGTGCCATTGACCATACTACATGAGTGGGGCACATTGCATCCCATCTCAGGATCAGTATATGGGCTACTGGAAGAGGCAGGTAGTGGACATGGTGCAAAAAGAGACAGATGACATGTTGCATACATTCACAGAAGTCAAATGATGCAGCATAATATGAAATTTTGTCCAACTATATAACTACAATTTATTTGGAAGCCACGGTGGTACAGAGGTAGCATTGCTGCCTCACAGCAAGAGGTTCTCCTGTTCGATTCACAGCTGAAGTGCCTTCTGTGTGGAGTCTGCATGTCCTCCCTGTGGTCAAGTGGCCTCTGAAAGATATGTGTGAATGGGCGTGCCTTCACTAAAGGCTGGGCGTCAGGCTGGCAACTCGGCACCATAAAAATCTACTGCCAATCATTAGCGGACCGGAGTTCTGCTGTGGCGACCCCTAACTGGGAAAAGCTGAAAAGACAAACAACACCAACATATAACTACAATTTATTTATTAATTTAACATACTTGAAAAAGCCTTGCACTGGGCAGGTGAAAGCGCTTGTACTTGGTTTTACTATAAGTATTTGGTTTTACAATAAATTCAGTTTCAAGCTACCTTAGTGTGCCTGGACCGTTCGTATTTTGGTTATTGGTGTTTGACAAACGGTTCCTACTTATCTTTTGTGATTAATTTAACATTTGTTGACTGGGAAAGTCAGAATAGGACAGAGCCTATTTTCACTGGAGGCCTGGAGAAAAATACTCCAGACGCATGTCTTTGGAATGTGGGAGAAAACTGGAGTACCCGGAAGAAATCCATGCAAATGCAGGGAGGACATGCAGACTCCTCACAGAAGACACCCCAGCCAAGAATCAAACCAGAGAACCTCTTGCTGTGAGGAAACAATGTTAACCACTGCACCACTGTGCTGCCCAATGATGCTAATGATTATATGGACTTACCAGGTCATTGCGGCTCTGGGTGGTTCAGGGACCCTATATAACACAGATATGCCATATCACTTACATATCAAATATGACATATAATATCACTACAACTATTAAATCCTACCTGACATGTCCTCCTCTGACTCCATCACCGGTGGAGAGGGTTGAAATGCCACTGTCATGTAAAAGATAATTTTACACAACTCAGTAGTAAAAACATACAAGGCATCATGTAGCATTCCACGTGATATATAATGCACAGCACAGAAGATACACATATATCAGATTGGTGAAGATGATAAACAGATTGCAGGTATCTTATACAGGTGACCAAGACCTCACTACTCATGAACAGCAGACATGCAATAATCAATAGTGAAATGTAGCAACCATGTAGACTGCCTTATCAGATATGTCCTCCCTGGTTGAAGAACATATCATCCGATGTAAAGCAGAACCTGTATTATAAAATGGCACACAAATAACATGTGAGTACACTCCTCACTCATAACATGAGGCAGAGGCACACAGCAACTATGGTCACACTGACACAGTATGGAGACACTTATGTGACAAATGGTCCAGACACTGTCCAGAGGTACCTGTATAGGAAACAAGCCAAAATTAATATCATAGATCACTGGTGTACTAAATGCTCTTGCACTGTAGTAAAAATATGAGCAACCTTACCAGATCTGTCTGTGCCTGATGATTCATGGCCCATGTCTCACAAAGATGTATCTGTATCTTACAATGGCACACACCAAGTACACACCACAGTCATAACAGCAGGCAGAGGCACATAACAGCTATGGATCACAATAACAGAATATGGAGACACTCATGTGACACGTGGTGCCGCTGTTCCAAAGTTGATAGGGCTATGCAATTGAAACACACATCACACATGTTGCTGACAGTGTCTGCTGTAACAGAAATATAACATTATGATAAGAATTGTGAATTAATGTCTTTCAATGACAACTGTTGTAAGCTGTAGTGTTTGTGAACACTGGACATACCTGTACATCCTGGAACACCTGCCTTAACACTTCCATCAGGTATCTGACAATCCTGGCAGGTATTATTATGGAAGGCCAGGACCATCATTATGGAGGCATTGATGACCCACCTCCAGTGGCATTCCTTGCCCTCTCATAGTGACAGAGTCTGTTGGATCATCTTAGAGCAACATCATTGGCAGGCCTCTGTGGATCTGTTGTGTCCACCCACAGAATTAATAATTTCTGTAAGATCCATCTGCACTTTATTTCTCCACATACTTTTACCCATCCATCCGTAGGTTGCGGTTATGTTGATGCAGAGTCTCTATAATTATTTCATTTTTGTGAGGTGAAAAATTGTCCCTCCTATTGCGGTCAGACATCTGGAAGATAGGGTAATATGCCCATCTTAAATTTTATATAGAGGATCACATATTGACACGACAATGTTCAAAGCGTATGTCAAATGAATGCTTCGACTCTCATTTACAGTTTATTGCTATGCAAAACAATCCATGTTACCTATACCACTATCATATACAGATAAATGGAACTAACATAAAAATCATGTCTAAATAGCTGATTATATACCCTAACATCATCAGCATACTTGTGCATACCTATCAACCCAGTCTGCATTTTTGGACACTCGATATTATGTCAAGTAAGGGCCAAATACCTAACCAATGTGCCCCAACTTCAGTACTATAGCAATGGTGTTGCCACAGTTACATGCACATTCAAACACACATACCAATTCTACCTCAAGCATGTAGGATGTATCATAGATGTTCTTGCAGTCAGTGACAGTATAACAAATGTGAATATCATGATATGGTAAACAATACAACTGAAACTTTTACAGAAACAAGGCATTAAAACATTAGATTATGAAAACAAACAAGTATGCAGTCATGGCTACATGTAACAACAAACAAGTTGTTGGTCTCTGCAAACATACTTCAGATGTTATAGGTTAATCTGCAGTAAAGTACAGTCTCACTTATAAATGTAGATGTTCAAGTAGATCAATGTTGCAGTACTGATTCTTGGGACTTTCTGCAATGCAGGAGCCCACAACTGGTATGATTTTTAGAGTCTTTGTATCATCCCTAGCTGACAATTGTCCAAAGACTGATACTGGACATCAGGATATAAAAAAAAAAGCACCTGCTGGTGCCACCTTCAGGTCTTTCTAAGCAGTGAATGAGCAGTCTGATGCCTGAGAACAGCATGAACTCCCCAGCTGTCTGAATTTAAGTGAGAAGGAGGAAGAAACATAGGAGGCAGAGAAAGATGATGGCGATAAGAGGACTATCTGCAGGAAAAACATAAGAGAAAGAGAGGGATGATGGAGATAAGAGGACTATCAACAGGAAAAAAACATGCGAGGCAGAGAGGGATGATGGAGATAAGAGGACTATCAACAGGAAAAAAAACATAGGAGGCAAAGAGGGATGATGGAGATGAGGACTATCTGCAGGAAAAAAACTTCCATACCTCTTGCACCCAGCAATAGGGAGACAAGTGGTCAGCAGATAGAGGGGTTGGAAGGTGGGAGTATGTACTGCCACACTGATCTACTTAAACATCTACAATTATGTCAAGTGGGGCACAACTGTACTATGTTCTCCGTAGTCAGTGTTGAGTACTGATTCTAGGGAAGACTCCCAAAGCTAAACTTTGGGTGTGTATGACTCTAGATAACAGGATTTTGCAGGATGGCAGTAGCAAAACCTGAAGTCATTGCCTAGAATATATTATTTTGTAAAGGTGCAGACTGAGTTCCATTTGGTTGCCTCTAAGCTGGACTGGTTAGGGATATCCTTGAGAAAAGCGGTGGTAGGTGCTCCATGCCTGATATATTTGGCTTTAATATGCTTAGGTAAATCCTTTTCATTGTGTCAGTAACAAAACTTAAATGCACTTAGCTATCAATTTTGAAATGGTTTGTTTGGAGACAGGCTTACCCTATTTATCCTCTGTAAAGATACCAGTAATTGCTCTGTTCTGATCTATGAGGGTTTTATGACCTGTCTAGATAGTACCTCATTTGTCTGTGCATACCCAGGGAATAGAGGACTTGTTCTGCCATGGTCTGTGGATATGGCAGGAAGACTGGTAAGTGGATAGCCTTTTTAGAATAAGTTCTGATATCACCTTGGGCATGAAGGATGGGTTTGTTCTGAGGGTGACCCTATCCCTGTGAAAGGCAGAGAAAGTTTCTTTACACGAGGGCTTGTATCTCAGAACCTCTCCTACCTGATGTAATAACTACTAGAAAAGTAGTCTTCCAGGTGAGCATCTTTAGTGGGGCAGTGGCAGGAGGTTTAAGCGAGGGCAAGGTTAGTTTTTCTAACAAATAATTTCGATCCTTTGCCAAAACAGGATTCCTTTTGGGTGGTCTCAAGTGAATCTCCCCTTTCTGAATAAGTTTCATGTGGGGGTGTGAGAAGATAGGTGGGGCACTGTGCAGGAAAGCTGGGATCTATATTATGTTGCTGAAACGACATAAGAATGATTGCCATTTCAGTGACAAATAAACAGCGAACTCTATAATCAGCGAAAGCCCGGGTCACCGATTTTTTTCCCAGGGAAAAAATTGGTAGACCAACAAAACACAACATACAGTTTAAAACAATTGAACATGGGGGGCGGGGCTTTGCCCCCCACCCCCAACTAAATATACCAACTCTGAGATCTCACTATAGTGGGGTAAAGGGAAATGTCACAGCGACGGCCAAGTGATTTTTTTTCCCTAGGAAAAAAAATCGCTGACCTGGCTTTCGCTGTATGTAGAGTTCGCTGTTTATTTGTTGCTGAAATGGCATTCATTCTTATCCCATTTCGGCAACATAATATAGACCTGGAAAGCTGATATGTCCTTAATGTACTTTAATGCTAAAATACAAAAGTCCTTGTCTAAAGAAGCTTGACAGGTAGGGCAAGACTGAGTTAATGTCTGCCTGAGAAGGGATAGTGTTTTTGGTGTGACACCAGTGGAAATATCTTTTCCATTTTGCTAGGTATTATTTCCTGGTATCAGGCTTCCTGCTTCCCTTAGAATGGAAAGCACATTCTTGAGATTGGATGGATTCCTTGGTGTCAAAACCCAATATTCCAAGCTGTTAACCAGAAGGTGGATAGGTGAGGGTGGAAGACATATCATTTGGCTTGGCAGAGATCTATTTCCTGAGGCAGGATGCGGACTCTCCACTTGTTGAATGACAAGAAGAGGGAGAACCTATGCTGCTTCAAGCAGTAGGTGCCAGTAGAATCATACTGAGTCTGTCCACCCTGATTTTTGTCAGTATCCTGGGGATAAGGGGTGACGGCGGGGATGCATACTGAAACCAGTTTGTCCATGTGAAGGAGAAGCATCTACTTTCCAAGCTCTTGTCTCTTGAGTTCTGCAGCACAGCTTCTGTAGTTGTTTGTTGAGATGAGGGGCAAACAGCTCTATTGAGGGAATCCCCCAGTGAATGGCTAGGCCCAAGAAAACCTCTCTCTTCAGCATCCATTCACTGGGGTCTAGAATGTCCCTGCTTAGAGAATGTGCCAGGGTATTGTTTTGACCCATGATATAAGAAGCTATGGATGTTAGCCCAAATTCTTGAGCCAGCATCCAATTTTTTTTTTGGAAAGTATCCACAGAAGTTGAGAAGAGTTCCTCCATCTTGTTAATGTACCACTCACCATGGTGCCTTCGGTCCAGATTTGCAGGGTCCCAGGGCTTAAGTTCTGTTGAAAGGCTTTTATGGCCAGGTAGACTGCTAGTAATTCCTTCTGATTTATATGCAACTTTCTCTGCTGAGGGGACCAAATACCCTACACTTTTAGGGAACTTAAGTGGTCCCCCAAGTTATGTTCCTTTTTCAGGCATGGAATGAGAGGCAGTAGGGTTTCCAAGGGTTTGGACTGCTGTTCCCGAGCATTATTTAGGAATCACCAAAGTCTCCTCATGTGTAACTCTGGGATCATGAGAATGCAGGATACTATATACCCTAGTATCCTCAGGAATTATCTTGCAATGATGAGTTGCTCTGGAAGCAGACTGGTCAGATAGCCTCTCAAGAAAGTAATATTTTCTTGGAGAAGGAAGGCTTTCTGTTGAACCAAATCTATGAGAGCTCCCAGACAGAGAATCCTTTGAAGAGGAACAGTTTGTGAGATTTTTTGAAGATTTAAGGTGACCTAGCTTCTACTTTTTCTGCAAGGCATCTAGGGTCTTTGATGTGGATCTTCCTTGAATGAGACAATCATCTAAGTAGAGGTAAGTATGAAACCACAGAGTTCTGCAATATGCTATCAGAGCAGCAAGATATTTTGTGAAAATTCTGGAAGCAGCAGATAGCCCAAATTGTAAAGCACAGAACTGGAAGTGAGAACCTGTTGTTAGAAATCATAGGTACTTTCTGTGAATATTTGCTACAGGGAGATGAAGGTAAGTGTCTGTTAGAACTAGAATGACCATGAAGGCATACTGGAAGATCGTGGACAATGTAGCCATTTTGAATTTTGGGATGCTAACAAACTTGTTTAGCTTTGAGAGGTCCAAGATGGCTTTCCAGGTGCCTTCCATTCTTGGAACTAGAAAAATTCTTGAGTAGAAGGCTTTTCCCTCTTGCCCTGGAGAGGCAGACTGGATGGATCCATGGGAAGTAGTTCCCCATGGATAGGTAGTAAGAGGCATTCTTGCACGTTTGGTGGTTTTGGAATGGCCAAGAAGGGTGGCATTTCTCTGAACAGGATGTAGTTCCCCATCTTTGTGATGCTGATGACCCACTGGTCCTGGTAATGGTTTTCCATTGGGTTAGGAAGAACAGAGTCTTCCAGCCAGAGGCTTGGATGGGAGGGAGGGAAGGGGAAGGGGAGGTTGGGGTTGAAAAGAGGCACAGTTGGCCTCTCTTCTGAGTGAGCTTCTTGGAGATCCCTGCTCTGACTGATTGTTCTGTTAGTCATCACCTGGACTGTCTGGGTCTTTTGCCAAGCAGAGGCCTCCCCTTGTGTTATCTAGGTGGCGAAGGCCAGGGTCAGAGACAGGTAAAATTCTTTCAGTTTTAATTTGCTTTCCTTTTTTATCCAGCTCTCAAAAACGTGTTCACTTGGAGGGCCAAAAAGAAATTCCTTGTCTAATTGAGCATCTAATAGTTCAGCCCTTACCTGATCTGACAAGGGCTGGGTTCAGAGCCATCCATGTCTGCAGATGACAGAACCTGGCGGCTGCTCTGTAAGAATCATCTAAGACATCATAGCTAAATTTTAGGGAGTGTTTGGAGATTTGTAAAGCTTCTCTGGCTGGTTCTATCTGCCACAGAGTCTAGCTTAGCTAGACTTTTGTCCTGGTGAGATTCAAGATACTTTAGCATATGTAACTGGCAATTCAAATCTCTCATTGCCATGGCAAAAGTATAGATTTTGTTCCCAAATTTGTCTAACAATACTACTTTCTCTTTCATTAGGTTGGAGATGGCTAAGGTACCTATTTTGTGGATTCAATAGAGACCACAGAAGGGTCAACCTTAGTTTTTTTGTAAAGGTGCTTGTGAGATTCAAGCACTCTGAAAAACCTGTCTGGCTTCCTAGGAACACAGGCACAGAATCAGGGTGTAAAGCAATGTATTCAAAGACACCATCCAATACAACACGTACAAGAGGAATAGCCAGTGGTCTGGGTGAAGGCAAACTTAGTAGTTACCTGTAGTGGGTCTCAGCTTGTGAAAACTGTTTACTTTCTCAGCTGAATGCTCCCTTCAATCTATGCAGGGTATTTCCAAAGGATAGGTCCTCAGGGAGGTGGAAGAGAGGGCATCATCTGATTCTGAGTCTGGGCAAGTGGCTAGGATAAGATAATTCATCCTCATTCTCATCCTCATCCTCAGAGCTAGAGGAATCTTCTTTTTCCTGAAAAGCTACTTCCTTGCTCCTTTTAGATAGGGAGGCCTCAGAGATAGAAGCATGAGAGGGCTCTCTAGAATTCATAAAGGCCATAAACACCAGTGCAATATTAAGGAGGTCTTGGGCTTCAGTGTGAAAAGAGGTGGATGGCGGCAGGGGCAACAAAACAGAAGTGGTTCACTTCAGTTTGGATGTCCATTTAAAAGTGGTGACACGAGGTTACAGTTGTTCAACGACAATTTCAGTTGTAGCTTCTGTAGTTGAGAAAGACTGTGTGTCTCTCTTGAGACCCACAGCGTAGATGTTAGAAGCTGAGGCCTGCTGAGCAACTTCAAACCCAACTGACGTGTGCTGTGGTAGTATTCACAGGTAGGCTGGAGGTGATGGTGGCCTCCCATTGGATTGTGCTAGAGGGTTGGGCCTATGAGTTGCCAGACAAGGGGCCTGCAAAACTGCCTTACCTGGGTCATTGACTGACTTATGACCTAGAGTTGGATGTTCTCAGTAAAGTCAGGGTTGTTGGCCTTTTTGTCTTTCCATTTCTTTGAGTCGGTGGAAGTACTACCATAGCAGAGGACTGTGACTGCACTGGAGAAGCTGAAGAGGAAGAGTCCATATGATGGCTAGTACCCCAGCACTATGTTTTAGAGTTTTTACATGGAACTTTGCACAGTCAGAAGAGTTAGAGAAATTGTGCTGAGGCCCCAAGAAGAAAAAAAAAAAACAAAATGACTGAAAGTCTTTATGACAGATTTGCTTCCCACACTTCAAGAAGTTGAATTTCTTGAACATTAAATTAGTAAAGAAATCTACCCAAAGTGGTATTTATCCAACTGGAAGAAGAAGGCTCTCTGGAGAAACAAGCCCACTGACAAACTGCAAGCATGCACATTTGAAGCACATCAAACTGCATGGCTAGAAAGAACTGAAGATGCTGCCAATAGATTCCCTTCTTATACCCTGATGTTCAGACGTCAGTCTTCAGACATCCATCAGCTAGGGATTATGTAAAGTCAGACAGTTGCAGGCTTCCGCATAGCAGGGAGACCCAAGAATCAGTACTGCAACACTGACTAAGAAGAACATCTATGGCTATGCGTTGATCAGTGGGGAACATGTACCCTGATATACGCATATTGTCTGTCCCCATCCTTTATTTAACAGACAGACAGGAAACTAAAGAATTCCACATAACATATTCATGAAAATACGTTTCAGTTGTTTTACAGAGCATAATATGAATATAGGTAAGTGATAATAGCACTGTATTCCACCACAGCAATGCAAGCAGTTGACAGCTTACCTTTGGAAGCTAGCTTTCGGTCAGCTATATCCCACAGTGAGGTTAGCTAAGTGTACACAGCTTTTAAGTATAATTTGCGCCATACATAATTAATGAGGTTCTTCAGCAGTCAGCATTTTGGAATTCCATTAGTGAATGACCGTTTACATTCTCGAATCTTGGCACGTTAACCAATAGCTCAATGTAAGTGTACAGTGCCGATAGCAGCTGCCCAATATGTAACAGTAAATGGGAATATCTCCAACATGGGCCCAATGTCCTCCAGTAGTCTGCCACCATTCTATATACATCAACTTTAAAATGTAATATTGATACATATTCTTAGAATACCACTGCCATATAAGTGGGACCTCATTTAGCATTTTTTGGAAGGCATTTTAAAAAAGGCTTCTAAATCCACACCAAGGACGTTAACTGAGAGGTGGTTTCAGCAAGTCTGGGCACCAAACTGGACTCTCTATCTGTGCTGAACATGAACAGAGGATGCAAGCAGCCCAAGGAACTTTGGAATGATTGACATCTGGAGCAGATAGTGATGGAGCACTGCAGACAAACTGGGATCACCTGGACCGGCATGCAGGTGTGCCATCACTATGATGATCTACACCAGAGGGATATGTAAGATCTTTCTTGGAGGGTCACAGAGGTCTGACACCAACCACCTGATGTCTGCAATAAGTTACATACTCCACACCTTAGCACCTACATTATCACATATGTATGTAGTATGTGTTTAGGTGATGCACTGTGTTTCAAGTGTATTCCATGAATATCTATGATGATGATGATGGTGATGATGATGATAATAATAATTTACATGGAAGAATAATATGTTTCAATCATTATAGTTTATTTACAATTGCATGTCAATGCATTCTGAAGTTATCTGCATTTATACTAGGCCAGTTTAAACATTATGCAGGACTGTCTATTATACTTGGATATTAATATGGACTTCAAACATGCTATTAGTACTGCTATTCCATAACATAAGCTCTTAAAACATTTAAAGGCATATGATATCTATTAGCTCAACTGGTTGAGCAATTTAGCAAAGTTAGTTTTGTGTGCTTGTGTGTAGGATGGTTCAGACCCCAGCGTATCCTTTTTTGGATAAATTCTTGGCAGTAATTAATTTAATATTGTATATCACATGTGGAAGATGTACAGCTGTTTGGTAACTTATACATTACGGATTTTTACACATCTAGCAGGGTCATGGTGCATTGACATCTACTGTACTTAGGTTGTAAATGACTGCACATTTCTCTGTTATCTTATCTGTATACTTCTGTTAATGCTGATATATGCGTGAATGCTGAGTAAGACATTCGTTAACTCTAATGTTTACATTTCATAACACTCTTTTATAATCCATTTCTTCTTTTATCAGTTTAATGAATGTAATAACAAAGCAGGTCATCATGGCTGAAATATATGCAAGTCTTGTAAACACAATGTGAGTACAATTGTGGATCTGTAATCCTTATACTGTGTTATGGCTGTAGGGTTAGCACTTTATGTGGAATCATTTACTCTCCTTCAACCTGCTTTAGATGTGTGGGTTTGAATCCTACAGTTGAACACTTTCCTTTAATGGCTATTTATGTGTTTCAAGTACAGATAAATGTTTTATATAAATCATTAAAGTTAAACTCAGTGTGCTGACACATGCTTATTTTATACTGTGGGTAAATATGCATTTTGTCAGTATCCGCAGGTTTTCTTTAATATTCCATACTACAAAACATGTGTAAAGTGATGTACTTATGTTTTCTTTACACACGGATATTGTAAAAACTAGTAAGGTATAAATGACAACATTGCATGTTAACATGCCTCTCCTTTGTGAGAATGATGACATCACAAATTATATACATTGGGTACCTGAACTGTTATAGCTGAGGGATATTGCTGTAGGCCATGTGATGGCCTACAGTCTTGTTTACATAGCTTTGGTGTTTGAATCCCCATGCACACATTACATACATCATTGGCCAGCTTTAAGATTCTTACACAGGCATGTCTGACTTGTACAAAATATGTTATAAGAGTTAGTGTTTTTGTGGGTCTATACTGTACTGTCGCAAGCTGACAATATCGAATCTGATATTGTCGGCATGACAAAATCGAAAGTGAAGAATATCGGCCAGGTAAATGGAAATCTCCGTAGGGGGAGATTTCCATTTACCTCAATGTAGTGCGGTCTCGCAGTTGGTATATTTAAGTAGCGGGGGGTATGGGGGGTGCAGGGGGGCTTGCCCCCCTGTCTATGCCCTTTAGTTTTTTTTTGTTCTTTTTTGTTTTTTTATAATCGTTCGATATTTTACTGTATCGATCAATTGTCTTCAACATTTATTGCTTTGATGCAGTAAAATTTCGACAAGGTAATATAAACGCGTTTTTGTTCCACTCTATTATTCAGTTAAGTTATGGATGCCAAAATTTAAATTTTAAGTTTAAGTCGCATAACAAAGTTTAGATAAATTATGTATAATGTGATGTTAAAAGTGTATAGCAGCTTATGCAATGCACATGGCAGTACTTGTAATTTACAGTTACTTCTCATGCCGTATATGCACACACATTCACATTTGGCTAAAGTATGTATGTACATGTCCATATAATAAGACAAACAAGTGTAAATCTACACATATATGTATATCTATCAACTTATATATAGCCACCTATGTACTCATACATAGGCGTTTATTTGTATTCATGCACATATGTACATACAGGACGACTGCAACGTTGAAATATCATTCATCATTTACATGTGTATACATTTTATTTATTATTATGTACCACCACACTAAGTTCAGCATACAATACCTGTGTGCATTTGTAGGTCTTTGTCCACATGGTTAGGTAAATATGTACACTTCCACAATTTCATCTCAGATAGGCAGACATGTTAGTGTGTGTAATGCTTTACCTACATATTCTCAAATGTAAGGTGTTTGACTTCCATCGCTTCTCACAGGAATACCTAAGATTGATTAGGTAAGCAGGTAGGGTTCTGGTTTATAGTGTTAACAAAGGTGAGAGTTGAAGGTTTGAATCTAGCTTCATCAAGTTTGTCAGCAGTTATACTCATCTGTGCAAAATACTGAGACACATCCATGACTGAATATGAATGTAGTAGTGTATAGCACTGCTTGCTAACATGTAGCAAAAACTGCAATTTCATTATTCTTTTGTTCTGCATAGCAGTCATGTCCTTTTTTATTATTTACTTTGAAATGTGTTTGCTAGATTCTAAAGCAACTTTTATACTGCTGACAAGGACTGGTGACTGAATATATTTAAACTTCTATGTAGAATTATTTTGTCTGTTTGCTTCGATGAGAGTGTGTTTTGATGATAAGGGTTTCAGTAAAGTTTAATTCTTATAAAATGTTACAAACTGCACTTAACAGAGTCTGCATGCTTATGATTATCTTGTACGAAGAGGAATAACGTTGCCACTCCTTACATAAAGCTGGCTGGCTTCCAGTTTCTAACTGAGCAATATTACAAACATGTATATAAACTACTTAACCTAGGAGCACTGTCCACTCTTTTTTACATTACATTATAATAAATGACTTTATCCAGACATCTGCACTCCTCTGATGCTCATCTTACACAGCTTGTCTTTCCCAGGTCCCTTTATTATCCAAAATATTGGACCAAAGCATTCTCTCTTCAGCCACAAAATGAGATGTCCTTACTAACAATATTATGTCCCAACCAACCACTGAAGCATTCATTCTTCCCTCAAAGTCCATCTACATAAAGAAGCAAAGTGCAGGTGGGTTACTGCTATTCCCTAAATCAATTATTTAACAGTCACTCATCCTCCTGCAACCATGAGCATTTATATTTACAAACTTCTGTGCCTCCCTTCATAGTACTGTGAAAGAATTTACTGCAAACTCTGAAGAAAATATACTGCATTACTTGCAGTCTATGTAAGTAATTTTCACCTGGACAGCTTTGAGCTCTTACTGTTGTAGACGGCCACCTGTGTCTAAATAGTTTACAAAGCAAAGGGTGAAATGGAAGTAAGTTGCCAGGTCACACATCCATATCACACATGCATGCACTCACATCTATGGACAGTTTAGAGTCCATGATCCACTTACTGCCTGAATTTGGAATGTGGGAAGAAACTGCAACACTCAGAGAGAAAACCTGTATGAACACAGAGAGGGCATGCAGACTCTGTACAGAAGGCACCGCATCCAAGAACCAAACCGGGAAACCTTTTGCAGTTCTAACCTTAAGATAACGTTTATTAACCTATGCCTTGTATTTTGTAGTACAAAATGGTTTAGTTCTATTAACATGCAGCTCTTGCTGCAGAGTTTTACTGTTTGCAGTGGCTGTGTTAGAAAATAATCTCCTACAATTCAGCTAATTTACTTGTTAAATAAAATGAAAACGTTAACAAATGAAGACGATACAAGATGAGTTTCTCCCAGTTTGTGATTCCTACAGACTGTACCTGGAGGAAGACTTAAAGAATTAGCTTTGTCAAGGATTTCATGTAGGTAAGGGACCAAATGATACCCTTTTCCATCTCTGCAACCCCTGCCAAAATCTGTTATTGTTGAACAAAGGACCTATTTATTGTCAACCTTTAGCTCTCAAAATAGAACAACAGCAGTATTGTAACTTGGCAGTTGCTATGTCATTTGAAAGGTGCTGGCAAATGGTCCCCATTATGCAGCAAAATGAAAATATGACATATCAGGTAGACATAACAATTTATGAGGGTGCTAGAGCCTCTTATACTTCCTTGATCCCCCTCACTCCACCTTTAAAACACGCCTGGTACGTGAGTTTAGGTAGGATGCCAGCTCTTCTTAAAAGTGAAATTAATGTAAAATAACTATCCATGGGTCCACTGTTCTCCAGTGGCACCGTTTATCAAAGGTAATGAAAATAAATTACAAGACAGAGGCAAAAATTTTTTTTTTTTTAATCTGAGCTCATGTTTTGGAAGTTCATATTCTTTACTTTTCACTTCCATCACAACTACCTTTCAGCTTTATGCAGCAGGTTTAGCTATTTACTAATGTATCCTACTTTGTAAAGTAACATACTTTCCACTGCTGTGATTTAGGTTGGTCCTCAGATTTTGTCTTGTTCCTCCCCTATGTACTAGTAAAGTCAGACCTGTTTTGGAGGTTATGTAAGCTCATATAAAAAGTTCTTAACACTATTTACACAGGGTCCAGTTTATAGAAACATTTCTGCAGTGAGAAAAGAAAATATTCCTCTTTCTGACCCTCTGTGATGACTTTTAATGGTCAATCCTATATTTTTTAATGTTCAAAGGTTAAGAGGTATGTAAAGGATCGGCAAATTATTTTCTGATTATAAATATTCTATAGCTCAAAGGCAACACATTAAGCACAGATAGCCACTAATATAAAATAAAGAATAGAAGAAATACTGCAGTCTTTTACAATGTTATGTTTAGAAACAATACAACCTCAAAAGAACCAAACCATGTTGCAGGATGCACACATTAAAAGTGACTTTTCCTCTGCTTTCACACCCAGATGCACTGTGGAGGGTGCAGATTTTGCAAATGATCTTGTTATTTACTTGTTGAGCTAACACAAATCAACAGAGAATTACATTTACCAGTGCTACATATAGTGTTCACTTACATATGTGAGAGACTTAGCATCAGATGATTTGGTATATCACACATAGGACTTCTACAGCGCTTAGCTGTTTGGCTAAAAAACATAACTGACTGTTTCCAGAGACAAGTATTTTATTTTCTCATAATTTCGTATTTTTTCATTGCCGTGTGTTGGCATAATTACAGAACACTGGACTCACATAAATACTACATCACTTTAAATGTGGGACAGCACTTAAACTAGATATAGTAGTGATCTACAGTTTTATCCTCAAAATACTGGTGATAATTTTAGGGATGGGCAACAAAGATAGATAGAACCTTGTCTTGGGTGTAGTGCTAACTAAAGAGAGGTAGAGTAATTTCCTCTGGGGCTCCTAAAAACTTATGTATCAACAGGCCTTGCCAAGTACAATAACACCATCCAAACTCTTGGAGCAGTTAGGAAATGGCTACACAGTTACCATCTGTAAGCTAGTGTACCAGATTCTCTCAGTGAGGCTGCTGAGATCTTGGATAAGGTTGCTCCACCCCAACCTATATTACAAGGAAGATGTGGGAGTAAACTCCATTCCCATTCTAAAGTAGGACAAGGCTTTGTGACACCCTTTTGAAAGTAGATATAGATTGCTCCAGGAGCTCCATAGAGATCATCTGATGCATAAGAACAGCTCTTGATGGAGAAGAACACAAGAGCTACAAAAATAGATTGCTCCAGGAGCTCCACAGAGATCATCTGATGCATAAGAACAGCTCTTGATGGAGAAGAACACAAGAGCTACAAAAATTGGCCTTATATAACTAAGTCTGGGGTTCACTTGCTTTGTGTGTTGGTTTTCTAGACCTGGCTCAACTCAGAGGACTGGCTTGCCGTGAATTGTTCTGGCTGGCAGGTGGGACTAATGTGGAGTGTTAGTGGTGATAAATCTGTCTAATAGTGTACCTGTAAGGAGGCCTCTTCCTACTAGGGTGTGCTGGCTTAGACAAATAAATGAAGATGCTTGGGGCTGTTGTAAAAAGCCTTTAGTATATATATATATATATATATATATATATATATATATATAGGATCATTATGGAATACCAAAATTCCACAATCCTGAGACTCTGAATCCCATGGACCAGAATCTTGAGACTGTGGAATCTCGAAACTTAAAATAAATAAATAAATAAATAAATAAATAAATAAATAAAATATACAACAAACTATTCTAATGTGTATGCACCCCCACACCCCCTGCAACTTAAATATACCAACTCCGAGATCGCACAACAGTGGAGAGAATGGCAATGCCCCTGTTCCACACTGTACGGCAATCCCCATTCACTACGTTCGAGATTCCGTGACCTCAAGATTCTGGTCCTCGTAATTCAGAATTTCAGGATTGTGGAATTTCGGTATTCTGTAGTGATTCCATACACATATATATATATATATATATAGATGTATATATATATATATATATTTATATATATATAATTTTCTTCTTTAGATGTTTTCATTAACTTGTTGGGAAACTCCATCTAAAAGGCTACCAAGGAAGAAGAGGGAAGCTATCTTTGCTTGGTGAAGACCATCCTGAAAAAGACAGCCTGAATTATGCCATCCACTGCAGAGATATACCAACATTTACTCCAGCATTTCAGTGCAACCAACGGTGCAGTGGGCAATACAGAAGTCAACCGATGAAGTTCTATTATAATCTTTGCTTGAAACTCCCTGATATACTTAGGGAGCTCTTCTCACTCTTCCATTCACTGTTATTCAAAGTGGACTGGAACTGGGACAGATGACACAGATAATTTAGATCACTGAGGTCTAAAGTGACAGCATCCATAGCTTGTGACTCCTTTTCCAACAAGAGTAAACAGAAGTTGTTGGGAGTTACTGGGTTCTATGATGGTTGAAAGACAGAAAATAGCATTCTTCTCTGACATGCTTGCATAGCATGCCATGTCACATAGCTTGATGTCTGAGTAAGACATACGTCTACTTAAGAACTGAATGTCCAGCATTTGGATTCTTCCAGGTCACTAAAATGCCACCCTTCATGACAATTTACTGGGGAAGGATGTCCTAGGGTCCTTCATCCTTCCGTGATAGGCACTGGTGCAGCATCTTCTGGGGAGATGCAAGCCGGTGTAAGAAGGACTTCATTAGCTTGACAATTTTCACAAAAGAAGGGTTATCTGGGACGTGAGAAGCTAGCAGGAATACAGGAATCCTTATCCTTCATCTTAGAGAAAGAAGCCTCATTCCCTTTTGACTTCCCAGCTTTCACATAGCATCAGGCTTCCTGAAGGAAAGGCCACCTATCATGAGCACCCATCATGCTGCAGAAGATAGTTGCAATGCTGACATGCATTCAAAGAATGAATGACAGACATCTATCACAGGGGAAGCAGCAGCCAAATTCATCTTGTGAAAGAATTGCACAGTACTGTATGTGACATCAGGCTACACCCCAAAATCATGCAAATCCTCACACTCTTCTTCATGTTCTACTATGCATCACACAACAAATGCCAAGTTCAATATGGAGGGTGCAACAGATGGCCTAGTAGGTGCCAAAGGGTAATAGAGTGACTTATGGAATCTTGCTTGCAAGTCTTTAATCTTGGCAGGAAGAAGAAATTGGCTACACAGGCTCATGTTCTACCTTACAGACTGCACTAGGGGGCTTGAACACCCACTGTACATAAGATGGCCAGCTGCCATGTGCTCAGGCAAGGGATGTGTGGTGCTAGATCCCACAGACTCACTCCCATGAACAGTCATGGATGGTGCCTTTCCTACCACCTTCTCAGTCATCAGCTGACAATAGGAGCAAGTTCAGTTCTTCCCCAACTGAAAGAAAACTTACATTTTGTAAAGTGGTACAAGTCATTACAGTGGTACACTCAAAAAGAGGACACTTTGGCTATTGCTTGGTCTTATGAGCCTGAACATTCTCTCTTCTAGTCGACTTTTGCATAAGACTGTATGACAGACATGCTTGATGAATCCTATGCCACCTTCTCACTACTGCAGTAACCCTGCTTGCATTAAGAAAGGCTTCCAACCCTCTCTTCACTTGTATCAAGTACAGCTGGCATCCCAACTAAACTCTGGCACTGGGCATGTTTTAAAGTTGGAAATGGGAGGATCAAGGAAGTGTTAGAGGCTCCGGCACCCTCTTATAAATCATATTAATGAAAACGCAAAAAAGTTATGTCGACTTGATATGTCATATTCTCATTTTGCTGCACAGTAACTGGGGTGACAGTTTGATACATTCTGCTGTTTCCCCAGACTAAATGCAGCTGTCATGTAATTCCTGACTGGTGAACTGTGACTACAGGCACACTTTGGATGCCTTTTTCAGCATCAAATGGGGGTTATTTTTCCTTTTCTTCTTTTCCAAGAAGGGCTTAATTTCTTTACTGAATAAAATAAAATAAAATAAAATAAAAACTGACAAGACATATAAGGTAAAACTTTATTACTCCTGGCACATTCTCTAAATGTCTTCCAGGGAACAATATCTACAGGAAAACTTTACTAATCCTGGCACCTCATCTGAATGCCGTCCAGGAAGAATTATTCAGCCTGGAATGTTATTCATCCAAAGTGCCAGGATTAATATCATTTCACTGTTATTTTCTTGTAATTTTTATTTTTTTCTTCTGTGTGGTTGTACATTTACTACATATGAATGTAACAACTTTTATCCAATTCATTGTTAATTTATGCAATTCATTGCTAAAAAGATTTCCACAAATAACCTAACTACCCATTTGGTTAACAAATGTATAAACACAGAAACAAAATGATTTTTTAAGAAGTATGTTATGTTTAGCATCCAAACTGAGAATGCTTCAATAAAGATCTGGGAATGTAGGGTTAGGTTGTATCTTACTAACCTACTGTGGCAGTACCACACGTGAGCTGTTGAAGAAAAAATGTGCCCTAAGCATGTCAACTGAGAACCTTGAAGAAGTGTATACAGAAAGGGATCTCAGAAAGGAGAATCTATCGCCTACTACAGAAAATGCTTCAAAGTAAGATTTTAAATTATTGTTTATTTCATGGGACCTTGCTATACTAACACAATTTGTGGGATGTAATGTAATTCTTACTTTCATGACAATGAAATTATATAGTGAAGCTTATGCTTGTTGTTAAGGCTTTGGGTATATCTGCAAGGCTTTTGAGCTACACAGAGAAGCCAACAGGAATGTCCCATCACCATTGCTACTTTATCTCATCTCTCTGCATAAGCTATAATGCATTTACAGGTCAACATAGTTTGCAGGTTAATGGGTTGTACCACAAGACTGATGTTTTGCAGGTTATATTTTATTTATACTCTCTAGTTTTACTGATGATGGTTTGAAGGCCTGGGGAGTCTTGACTATGATTTGTGTCATTGCTGCTTAACATCTTAACTTAAAGACAGCAAAAACCCTTATAAGTGGTTCATAGGTTCACAGAAGGTTACTAGGCTAACAGCCCTTGAGCCCACACAAGCCTAACCATATTTATCCTGAATTGCCCCAATTGCCAGTGGTTAGGTGAGTGAAGTTTGCAGAGGTAAAGTTCTATGGTAGTTAATACTAACTTCCTCTGTCCAGTAGGGACATGGTCGCTACCCCAGGAGTGAATCTGCGGTCACCTATCCATTGATCTAAGTTACATTTGAAGAGATTCAGAGAGGGACTCTGTTTCATATGAATTGAAAGCTTGTTCCAGAAAAGTGGCAGTCTCTAGGAGATGTATCTATCTCTCCAGCATGACCTGTTTATGTCAAAGGCTGGGTTAAGATCCCAGAAGTGAGTGACCCTCCTGAAGTTTGATTTGTGAATGTGTAACATTTCCATCAGGGCCGGGTCAGAAACTGCGATGGTCACTCCTTAGCAACCTGTAGGAGACAGAATACAGTGACAAGACTTTCAGTCTTTCCACTTCAGACTTGTTTTCTGTACCCTATAATTTCTTGGTGAGAAACCTCCGTGTTCTCTTCAATTGTTGCAGGTATCTGATGACGTATATGCAAAAGGGAGCATTGTACTCAATTATTGGTCTGATGAGGGTCGAGTATAATCAAATTGTAACATCCTTACATCTAGATGTGATGCCTTTACTCATAAGATGTGCCATATAGAAGAATTTCCTTACTACTGCGGATACATGATGGTCGAAGTTCAGATTCCTATCAACCTGAGTACCCAGATCACATACCACAGGGTCTACACTTAGTGGTGGTGCTGTGTCTTAATGTAAGCAGAAGGGATGACAACTTTCCCAAACAGAATGATAATGCATTTTTTTTTGTATTTAGCTTTAATCCATTGCTTTGGCACTAATCATTTGTCTGTGTTAACCCTGCCTGCAGTATCTTAACATTGATGGAGGACTCAGTGATTGCTCCCAGTTTGCAATTGTCAGCGAACCTGGTTAGCCACAGGCCATCCACATTTGCCTGGACTTCTGAGAAATAAATTGCAAACAGTAAGGGGCCCAGCACAGAACCCTGTGGTACTCCACTGGTGACTGGTCTTTTGCTAGAGGTGAAGTCACCCACTTTGACAGTTTGTGTCCTGTCAGTGAGCCAGTTGGCTACCCATCTTGTAATGCAGGGGTTAATTCCCAATTGGGAGAGTTTCACTGTAATACCTGAGTCGGGGATTGTGTGTAAAGCTATTTTTGCTTCGTAATTAGCATTGGAGGACTTGACAAGATCTTTAATTTGCTTGTTTAAGTTAGAGAGGGATTTCTTCTTCTGTTGACCCAGTTCCCCCTTGTTCTTGAAAATTACTTTCTTTCTGTTGTTGTATAGCCAGTTTATACTAGGGGTTTTCGACAAGACCTGGTTTTAATCTGGTTGGGTATAGCCGATTCTATACAACTGCTTAAGTGATTTTACAAGGCATTGGTGTACACCTCTGCGTAGGAGTCTGTATTATCTGTGTTCGATGGGCTTTGAAACTTCTTATACCATCACTTATTAGGAAGTAATTCATCTCTGAAAAACTCTTGTGCATTTCTGATTATCCAGATTAACACCATCAGATCAAGTACACCTACAAATGGGATTAATATTACTTAAAATTCCAGTGAATCAAAATAAACAAGGATCCAAGAAGCACTCCTGTAACTCTGAGGTGTCTATATGAGGTTACTGTTCAAAGTGCAAGGACCGCAACTGCCATCCTCAGAACATGTCTAACTGGTGTCCTGAAGTACTACTCTTAAGGTACAGTGATATCTATCTATCTATCTATCTCTTTATATATAGCTCTACATATATATAAATATATGAATAGTAAGGGTGTATAGGTAGGGTGTACAAGGGACACTAATGAAAGTACAGTGAGTTTCAAGACTCATTATTTTGTTTCTAAATCACAATTTCTTTTTCACAATTGCAAGATTCACATTTATTGGCTTGTCATTACAACAGGAACAAGCTATATGAACATGTAAAAAATGTTAAACAATTAGCAAAATAAGGGTCGGTAATTACTGAATAGGCTGAGCAAAATTTAACAAACTAGGGGTTTGCAATGATTGCATAGGCTGAGAAAATTAAATAACAGCTCTTACACATATAATTTCCCATGCAGACTCCAGTCCTTTCTGACAAAAGAAATAAAAAAAAAAATGGAAGAATGGGATATTTATAAGAAACTGGACATCGTAAGGAAAAATATGACTGATCCTATATGCTTACATGCATGAAAGAATACGTTTGGATTTATAATCTTAGCTTTCAGGCAATATACCCAGGTTGCTTAGTTTAAGATTGCCGTTGCAAAGATTAAAGTGGGCCATTCAGAAGGTTATATAATAAAAAGGCAGAAGAAAGAGTCTTTGGATTCTTTATTGTGCTCTTTTATAGGGTTCACGTTTATTAATACATATGATGATTAGAACATGGAACAACTTTAGGAATAACGACAATTTCTCAAAAATTTACAGCCATTTTTATGACTGCAGTAAAGATACTCCCCTGTCCTGCTGAAAGACCAGTACCATTTTGTAAGGAATATGAAGTAGATGCAGGAATGCATGATAAGTAAAACAGCAATCTCATTATGACACTAGCAAAGTATATATCCTATCCAAGAGATCATGTCTCCAGTACCCAGTTAGTAAAGTATATGACATATCCAAGGGGTCATGTCTCCAGTACCCAGTAAGAAAAGTATATGTCCTATCCAATGGGTTATGTCTCTAGTATCCAGTTAGCAAAGTATATGACCTACCCAAGGGGTTATGTCTCCAGTACCCAGTTAGTAAAGTATATGTCCTGTCCAAGGGGTCATGTCTCCAGTACCCAATTAGCAAAGTATATGTCCTATCCAAGGGGTCATGTTTCCAGTGCCCAGTTAGTAAAGTATATCCTATCCAAAGGGTCATGTCTCCAGTACCCAGCAGACAGTCTTCATGCATCTCCTTACACTACATGATGGCTACACATCCACACCAAGTGCTTGGCTTAAACATATTTCTCCAACCCATTTGGGCATTACAGTGTTCCTAAATGATATAAACCACCTTAGTGCCTTGATTTTTCAAATGGCCCTCCAAGAACAGTTAAAAGAGGTTACTCTCTACACCAGAGTAAGAGATGGCTTACAAAAGGGGAAAACATCTTTACCTGTGGCATGTACATTACTGCACTGGGTGTTTTACTTTTGCAAATTAAGGATAAAAAGAAGTTATGTACTCATCATAACATTCCATCTGAGTAGTTCTACTTCATTTGTCTTCAACCTGTGGGATACCGGATCCATATTGGATCCGTGCCGGCAAATTCACTAGCATCTGCTCCGAGCTCAAAGCTCCTCCCCTTATCCATAATACACCTCCACTACCTTCCAACCCCCAGATCGAGTTTGCTGACCCTTATACTGAGAACCCGACCTGAAGAATACTTTATGACCTAAAACTGCAGCCAACAGGCTGTTCATATGATATGGTCAGGGGGAAGGAGGGAGGGACAGTTGAAGACAAATGAAGTAGAACTACTCAGATGGAACATTATGGTGAGTACATAACTCCTTTATCTGAAGTAGTTTACTTTATTTGGTCTTCAACTTGTGGGACAGAGTCCCCAGCTACTAAACTCCTGGGTGGCCCTCATGGAATTATAGTCTGGAGCACCGTGGAACCAAAGGATGCTCTCCTTCTAGAAGTCAAATCCAATTTGTAGTGAGAAATAAAGGTATGAGATGAGGACCGCATAGCTGCAGAACAAAAGTCATCCAATGAGACTCTAGACCAAAAGGCCACAGAAGTAACCATTGACCTAGTGGAATGAGCTTTCACCTGACCTGGAGGAGACAAACCTTTATCCTTATAGACCTGAAGGATACACAAGGAAATCCACCTAGCAATAGTGACCTTGGAGATAGGTTTACCCAAAAAGGATTTAGAGAAGGACACAAACAATTGATCAGATTTACGAAAGTTTTTAGTCCTGTGTAAATAAAATCGTAACTGTCTATGAACATCCAACAAGTGGAGTCTGTGTTCCATTTTGTTAGCAAAATTTGGGAAGAAAACAGGTAAGTTAATGGTCTGATTGATGTTAACTTGGGATGCAACCTTGGGAAGGGTCCGAAGGGAAACCCTATCTTTATGGAAAATCATATATGGAACTTTAATGGACAAAGCTTGCAGTTCTGAAACCCTTTTAGCAGAGGTGACAGTGACTCGAAATGCTATTTTCCAAGGCAAAAACTTAAGATCTGTGGTTGCAGCAGGTTCAAATAGCAGAGCAACCAAAGCTTGAAGAACCATTATAGTAAGGTCCCATGGAGGAACAGGATCCTTGACCAGGGGGTGTAACAGGAAAGTACCTTTAATAAAGGCTTTAAACAGTCTGGAAGAGGCCAGAGATGCAGAATTCTCATCCACATGAAAATGAGAGATGGCAGCTAATTGAACTTTGATAGTAGAAGAGCTTGTTCCTTGTTGAAAAATATTGGCTAGGAAGTCGAGAATGGCAGAAATAGGAGCCGTGAAAGGATCTATAAACTCCTTTAAGATGCCCAAAAGGAAAAATGTTTCCATTTACTGCGGTAAATTGTCCTGGTGGAAGACTTATGAGCTGCCACCAGAATAGACCTGACTGAAGAGGATAATCCAGGAGTCCTAGCAATCATGGGAACTGGCACAGCCAAGCCGTAAGCTTCAAATTGTCTAGGTTCAGATGAGGAACCCCTGATGGGTGTGAAATAAGCCAGAAGATGAGACCAAAGGAAGGGAAACCACACCTGGTGAGGCTAAAAGAGGCAATGAGGATCACTTTGCTCCCCAGTCAACAAGCTTTCTGTAGAAACCTCAGAATAAGAGGTACTGGAGGGTAAGCATACAGAAGACTGGGAGGCCAAGCATGGACTAGAGCATCTCTGGGGGACTCCCCGGCTGGGGATTCACAGCGAAGAACTCGCTGCACTTCGCATTGGAAGGAGATGTGAGGAGATTGCAGCAAGGCTGACCCCACTCTAGAAAGATCTGCTCTGCTACTGAATGATTCAGAGACCACTCGTAAGGCATCAGAATAGTCTGACTTAACCTGTCCACTAGAATGTCGGACCGTCCCAGAATGTGTGATGCTATGAGAAAGCGACCGGTGGAGATCGCCCATTCCCACACTCTCATGGCCTCGTGACAAAGGGGGTAAGATCTGGTCCCTCCTTGTGACATACCAGACTACTGACATGTTGCCTGACTGAATTGAAATGGTTCCCAAAGGAAGAAAGGCATAAAGGGCCAGCAACGTCAAAAGGACTGCCCTCATCTACAGAACGTTTATATGCAAATTGGTATCAACAGCAGACCACAGGCCTTGGACTTTCCTGCCCAAACAATGCCCCCCCATCCAAGTTGGGAGGCATCCGTTGTCACTGTGGCTTGGACAGAGGCTGGAACAAAAGGTCATCCCTCCAAGATTTCCAGAGAGTACATCCACCACAGAAGGGACGACCTGCAGACTCAACTGAGGTGTATTGGATATGATAATGGAAGATCCAATAGGGACCACTAGTGTCCACTGTAGTACTTGCATGTGTAACCGGGTGCACAGAAGAAGCATTATGGTCGCTGCCATAGAACCTAAGGTCCTCAGCACTGATTCTGCCGAGGGAAGATGAGAATGGTAGATCAGGGAAACATACATCCTCAGGTTTTACACTTTCTCCGTGGTCAGGAAGATTTTTCACTGTAGTGTGTCTATCTTTGCCCCAGTGTAGTCTATCACCTGGACTGGATTTAGAAGTGATTTGGATAAATTGATTGTAATCCCCAATTGAAGAGCAAGCTTTAAGAAATAATCCCTGGTTTGAGAAAGTAGACACCTGGTGGGAGCAGTGAGGTGCCAATCGTCCAGGTATGGATAGAACTGAATCCCCTGAAGCCTCAGGTGAGCCGCTACTACTGCCATCACTTTGGAGAACACCCTTGGGGCTGTGGTGAGACCAAAGGGTAGGGCTCAAAATTGGTAAAGATTGACTCCTAGCAGGAAGGGGAGGAACCTCCTGGAGCTTTTGTGCATCTTTATATGATAGTAAGCATACTGGAGGTCTAACGAGCACATCCAGTCACTCTCTTGCAGGTACGGCATGATGGACTGTAATGTGACCATCCGGAATTTTTCTTTGGCAACTGATGGGTTCAGGGTAGATAGGGCCAGAATGGGCTTTAAGTGCCCTGTTTTCTTTGGCACCAAAAAGAACCTGGAGTAGATTCCCGATCTGGACTGATCTGGGGGGATGGGTTCAATAGCTCATTTCCCTAGCAGCTTGGAGATTTCCAGTGCTGCTGCCTCTCTTTCTGTGGGTGGTACATCCCGGAGGTGTTTGGGAGGTTTGGGAGGAACCACAAAGGGGACAGAGTATCCTCTGGATATGATCTGAAGCACCCAGTGGTCTGATGTTATGGACTCCCATGCCGCCAGGTGCAATGACAACTGACCCCCGACTGCCTCCAGAGTAGAGCAGTCAGGCAACCCCTCAGGGTTGCTGTCCGGGTCTGTCCAAGAAAGGTTATCGAGACCCAAAATTCCTCGGACCCCCCCCCGCCTCTGGGCTGGTGTCTATCCTGTCCCCCTCTGCCTCTGGGGGAAGAAGAGCCCTGAGTGTCCCGAGAATACTGTGATTTCCAGAGCCACATCTTCTTTTGCCCTCTCTGGTTCCGGGAAAAGGATCTTTGAGGGTTCGAGAAGCAGATTCCTACGGCAGACAGTGTCTTCCCATCTTTCTAACTCTGGACCAAAGTCTCTTTGACAGTCTTACCAAAAAGAGTAGCGCTGTCATAAGGGGCGTTGGCAAAAGACACCTTGAAAGGTTCCAAAAACTGACATAGTCTGAGCCAGGTGTTGCGCCTCATGGACATGCCAGACCCAGACATCCTAGCCACTCCTTCGGTGGCATGTGAGAGGAGTCGCATGGACGTATTGGAGACTGCTTTTAAAGTGGCCATCCTCATGGAGAACGTGTCTCTGTCCTCCTGTGACATGGACTTAAGGGGAGACTCAGCCATTTCCTTGACCAGGTCGCACTGTAGTCTCATGACATGGGCCAGGTATTTCAGCACCCTGATGGAAAAGGTCGCTGACACATAAACACGCTTCCCTAAGCAGTCCATCATCTGAGACTCTCGGTTGGGGGGATGAACCAAGGAACTCTCTTGGGCTAGTTCCTTTTTTGTGGCTGTTGCTACCACCATAGCATCTTCAGGGGAGGCCTTGTTCCACACTGGTCTATCTGAAGGTGGACTCAAGATCTTGTCTGGACATTTAGGGATTGGTTCCATGGTGTCTGGCTCATTCCAGGCCCACGAAGTGACCGGGTCCACCAAGGGATCTGCGGGAGGGGACACCCAGGAAGTAGATGGGCCCATGCCGAAAGTCTCCATGAACACGGATTCGTCAGAAGAAGGTTTGGGGGCAGACCAACCTCCCCGCTGGTGTAGAATTTCCATGATGTCTCTAAAGGAGACATCCTCAGGAGGTGACCTGGGGGGAACCTTCCCCATTATCCAAATCCGTGTCCTCAGTGAGGGACTCAGGGAGTCCAAGTGCCTCCTCTTACATGTATGCTTGTGAGGCACATCTCCGGTGGGGCTCTCCAGGGGGAACTCGCAAGCCACTTGTTCCTCAGGGGGAACCGCCTGGGGCTTCTCAAGCATGGGCTGTTCCTCTGGTAAAATGATAGGATTTGTAGACAGAGCCGAGGCAGTCAGGTCAGAATCTGAGGAAATAGTCAAGGGTCTTGATCCAGTGGAGAGAACCCTTTCTACCACACTGAACGCCAAGGGAGAATGAGACTCCTGGGGTACTATTAAGGAAACTGCTCTGACACAAGAATCGGAGCCGGACCCAAAGTGGACAGAGCTCTGAGGGAGGGAACTTGGCTCAACAACGCCGGAGCAGATGAAAAAAGTTCTGCTCCCTTGGATCTGACACCCAAGCTCCAGCTCCGAGAGCCACTTAGATCAGAACTGGTCAGATCCGACATGCTCTAGGCAGCTGCCGGCATCAAGGAGACAGGTACTGTTGGTGCTGACCCCCTGACTAAGGCCATCCTCGGATCCAAGTATTCCAAACCTGGTGGATGGATCAGAGAAGGAAAAATTGGTGTGAAAAAAGGAAGTGAGCTCCCCCATCCAGAGGGAGAGGGGGCTGGCAAGACCCCCATCTGGATCTGAGTATGAATGAACCTCCTCATCATTTTATCCATGTCAACTTCAGATAAGCTATGCATGGATCTCGACAAGGCTACGGACTCTGACCTGGTTGAACTGAGGCCCTAGATGGTGGACATGTCTCCTCCGGCTCCGGGGAAAATCTTGGAGATCGGAGCAGATGGGAGTCATGGATCCTAGCCTGACTTTTGGTGGGAGTAGAAGGAAGGTCTGGAGACCTCTTGCATTTCTCTGCTTTATGTTTATCTGTTTTATGCTCTCTCTCCTTCTCTCTGCCCCTTCTGCGCTCCACTTCCACAGGCTTAGAAATGGGAGGTTGAGTCCCAGCCTGGGAGGGAGGAGAAGCAAGGGCAAGAGAGGAAGGAGAGGCAGCCAGAGCAGCCGCTGTGACTGAAGCAGCGGAAGAGGCAGCCACCTCAGAAATGGGAAGAAGGCCTTTCAGGGCCAACTTAGCCTTCCTATCCTTAATAGCACGTGGGTTAAATCCCACGCAAATAGTACAGTCCGTACTCAAATGTGCTACTCCCAAGCACATAACACAAAGAGTGTGGCCATCTGCTGGAGACAATTTGTGGCCACATTCAGTGCACCTCTTGAAGACAGGCTTGGGGAAAGCCATGTCTCTACAAAAGAAAAATCACACAAAGAGAAGGAAAAGAAGAAAAAAATACCTATTTCCCACTCAGAACCACTCACCACACACTCAAGGCACACAGAACACTGGGAGGGTGGAGAGGAAGCAACACACTCTAACAAACTAACACTGAAACTACAGGAAAAATTCTAATACACGACGCACCAGCGAGGGGAGGAGGAGAAGGAACCTACACTAATCACCTAACACTCAAAAAATTAAGTAAAAGACTGTTTAATAAGCAAATAACCCACTCACTAACTCAGAGCTCAGGAGATCACGATGCTTCAGACAAGCCACAGCAAATAAGATATGGGGGTTGGAAGGTAGTAGAGGTGTATTATGGGTAAGGAGAGGAGCTTGGAGCTCAGAGCAGATGCTAGTGAAATTGCTGGCTCAGATCTGGTATCCACAAGGTTGAGGACCAAATGAAGTAAACTACTTCAGATTATTTGTTAACCCTGGCCCATACAGTCCAAAAGTAAATAGACAGTTGTCTATACCACTGGAAATAGTAAGCTAGTCTGGCTCCTGAACTGGGAAAGACAACATGATTTTCCCTTATTTTTCTTATTTGCTGGCAAGATATCTTTCAGAATATAAATGAAATCTGTAAAGTCAATTCCCACTTTTGTGTTATTCATATAATTTACAGCATTTTCTTTAAGGACTAGGCCTGAAAGTAGGGAAGCACGAACTCACTAGAATAATGCTAGCAAATGGTTATCTCAGGATAAGACTAAGAATGCTTCTAGCAGAAAGTTGCACAACAGAAACTGTAAAACAGATTTTATAAATTGGAAAACCTTTTATAAATTCAGTACACTGAGCAACCTTTAGCTGCTCAAATTGGAAGATTTTTGTGATTATGTTTATATATGGATGTCTTAGAATTCCAAGGCTGACACTTGAATGAAATACATCAACAGACTGAAAATGTGATCAGATATTGCGGCTGACTGATTTCTCATGTCCATCATTTATATAGTGGAATTTATTTTTGACAGACTTGATAATATATAGTAAAACATTAAATACATAATGAGTAGACCACTTTGATATTCTCACCTTCAAGTCTTACATAAATAACAGTATACATAAGTCAGCAATAAGAAATTGGCTGGCTGTGGTTATCAGACGAAAACGTTTTGGTCTTAAGGTGTGATCAGTTCAGTGATGACCTCTGGCTTACCATTGGCCACCATTATTATATAAGAAGGTCAAGACTTGGATGTATTCCTCCTATTGGTTTGGTAGCTTCCTCTGTTGTTAATATTCTGCTTTCCTTCATCTTTCATCTTCTTAGGTTTATTTTCTGGAATGCAGTTTATATTTAATACTGCTTGCTGGGAATATTAATGTGTTATTTGGTTATGTCAGAACATGTATGACTACCTAATAAAGATCCAACTAGATGTTCTTCATATCGACCCATCTCATTACTTAATGTTGATTATAAAATGTTTATGAGTATTTTTGCTGATAGATTGAAGACAATTATCCCCGGCATTATAGACATAGATCAGACGGGCTTCATTGTAAATAGAAATACTTTTGATAATATAAGAAGAACTTTAACATTAATTGATTTTGCAAATAGGAAAAAGAAAGATTTAACACTTATTAGTCTTGATATAGGTTCAGCATTTGATTCAGTAAGTTGGGACTATCTGTTTACCTTACTGAAGTGCACAAATTTCTCTGATGCATTTGTAAATTTAATTGAGCATTTATACAAAGGAACGCTGGCTTATATTAAGGTAGGAACATATGTTTCACAAAAATACCCATTCTTAAAGGTACAAAGCAAGGATGTCCACTTTCTCCACTATTATTCACTTTAGTAATGGAGCCTTGGGCTAATTTGATTAGAAACAGTACTGACATAGAGGGTTTTGAAATAGAAGAAAATACAACATCAAAATTCAACTTTTTGCAGATGATGTTCTAATTACATCAGCAGGATCTAATTCTTCTATGCAGTCTTTATTTGATAAAATGATGAATTTTAAAAGTATTTCTGGTTTAATATTCAATGAAGAAAAACTAAAATACTACCTATATATACGAAAAAATACTCTCATTAGTGATTTTACTAAATATGTACCCAACTCAGGTCAGATAACTTATTTAGGTATAATACTATCTAAAGATATTAAATCTATTATATATAATAACTATAATACCTGTTTTCTTAATATACAAAATCTTTTTAATACCTGGAATAATATGTTTTTACTATGGAGGAGAGACTTACAATTATTAAAATGATAATATTCCCCAAGATTTTATACTTAATACAATCAATAATACTTTCACCTACAAAAATAACTATCAAGAAACTGAATACACTAATGTTAAATTTCTTATGGGCACCTAATAGACCTAGGATTGCATTAAAGAAACATACTAATAGCTGGTCTCAAGGGGTATTTCTTTTCCAGACTTTAATTTATATATTATCTCTTCTATTATAAAAGTTATTACTTTATTAATAGATCGGTCATATGTCGCAAAATGGAAAGATTATTGGGAGCTAATTAGTATGCACTTCATGAAAATCTCCTTAACACATAAAAATATGATTATAAATAACTCCATGTTGTGGTTGCTAAAGGAATTTTGTACTTCACCTATTACACCTAAACATATGGTCTGTTACCCATTAAATATTATTATTAGTTATCGTAACTTTATATTCATGCACCCTAAGTATAGGGAATGGAATTTTATTGTATTCCCTATAATTTATACTCAGGGTATGCTTATGTCATCTACTTCTGAAGGAGCTCATTTAGCTATAGATAATAATCTAAAGTACTGGTATCAGCTGATATCTGATAATAAAGTTAAAATCTAGATTTCTTAAAACAAGAATTTGATCTAAGAGAAACTTGCTGATTAGAGGTTCAGATCTTTAGACAACATCTCATTGATAGAATAGATCTAATGTCTATAACAGTTAAAGAATCTATTCCAAAACTGATTGATTACTTGATAATAAATTTACAGCATAAAGTTTCTGATAAAGGTAAACTTTCATATATACATAAAATTATCAGACAAGAAACTTTTTACAATGTAGATTCATACTGGAATTATTTCACCTCTATTAATGGGGACCCACCAACTCAACAAGATAAACAATATATATTGGAATCTGCTTATAGAACTACATCTTCCATTGTCTGGAGACTTTATACATGGAAATTTTTACATAGATCTTTTATACACCTTTGATGATGAATAAAATTAATAATAAAGATAATCTATGTAAGAGATGTAATGTAGAAATTAATGCTGACTGGGCTCATATGTTTTATGACTGTATGAAGTTGAAAGAATACTGGAAGTCAATTAATGAATTTTTGCAGGCTCTTTTTACAGATAATTTCATTATTTCTAAGTCTCTTATATTATTCAACACACCTGTACCTCAATGTGTTAAAAGATTATGCTTCCCTTGTTATGGTCTATCCTAGCAGTGGCTAGGAAAATAATAACTAGAAATTGGATTTCAGATACACCTCCTTCGTTCAATGAATTTAAAAATGTTATGAATATAATGTGTCATATGGAAATAAGCACAATTAGAATGAGAACAACTAGAAAAACATCACATTTTATTGTATGGGATAATTTACAAAATTTGTTAAAAAAATTCTAATTTCAATAGCACAGTATTTTAGTTTAATTAATTGATCTGATTGTAGTGGATGTCTTTGTAAATACTTTAGTTGTTTTGTTGAATATTATAATAATACCTATTTTTAATTATTTGTATAAAATTGTTATGATATTTCTCTTATATGTTAAAACAATAAATTTGTTTAAAAAAAAAAAAAAAGAACATGTATGACTGGTTTTCCTTATATGCAGCCCTGAAGTGCCCACAACAAAAGATGTACTTATGTCACTCTAGTTGCATAATTAACAGCAATGTGAATGCATAACATTGAAGAAGGATCACAGTTTTAATGCAAGCCACAATCTGTATGAAGTTTTGTGCATACATAGTACATTAATGATTGTAACATTGTATGGTGGTTCCATTTGCATAAATATTTTTTTTACTTATGTGTTAACTGGGTAGGAGGGATGGTCTGAAGACCCTTTTCAGACATGACCTGAGACCATGTCATACAGTGAAAAGACACATACATACATCTGAGAGAACTATATATATAAATTTTACATTTTTGTAGCAGACATTATACAATTCAAGAGGAGCTGAGCTGTTACAATGTAAAAATAAAATAAAACAAAACACTGGACTATACAGTATATAACAATTAACACTGTATATAATATATCCATTTTTATAGATGACACAGTATTTGCTAACATAATTACAGGTAAACTCAAAGCAGGGTTGTGTTGGTTATCTGATTGATGGTTGTTTAGTCCAAGTCCATACATGTATATGTTAGCTATGTTGTCATTGTTTGTTCAATAGGTGTACCTAAACATTTGCAAGTCACTTAATTTTTGAGCTATTCATATAGTTCCTCTTTGAACTCCTTTTGATTTATTTTCAGATGGAAAATTGTTCTATAATACTGGCCCTCTTCTGGAAAAAGTGCTCTCTCTCATGACAGTCTTAAAATGAGGTCTGATTAGGGAGATGGATTCATCTTTTGTGTTTTTTGATGAATACACTTTTTACCTAATAGGGAGTTTTGTTCTTAAGGGTCAGGAATAACCTTACTTTAACATCGTAAGTATCAAGGGTCACTATTCTTATTATGTAGAGCCCCCCTACTTTCTGTAGAATGGTGCAATAGTGCGAATGAGCATCAACAAGTAGTGCAAATCAGTAAATACTCTTACAGCAGTCTAAAGCCTTTGTGTCTTGGGGCTGAATCCATGGATGAAAAGGGCAGCCCATACTCTAGAGTGGCTAAGAGGGTATTTTTGGTGACTGCTGTTTGGGCAGCAGTAGTAGTAACTGAGAGATTTATAACAGTTTTATTTTGAAAAGTACTTTATTAACAGTGGTGGCGCAGTGGTGGTGCAGTGGTGGTGCAGTGTTGCAGCAGTTAGCATTGTCACCTCACAGCAAGAGGTTCTCCATTTCGATTCTCGGCTGGGGTGCCTTCTGTGTGGAGTCTGCATGTCCTCCCTGCATTCGTGTGTGTTTCCTCTGAGTACTCCAGTTTCCTCCCACATTCCAAAGACATGCATCTGGAGCATTTCTCCCTAGGCCTCCACTGAAAATGGGCTCTGTCCCAGTCGGACTTTCCCTGTAAACAAATGTTAAATAAATAAATTAACAGCCATGCCAGTCTGTTTATTGAAATGTAGAGAATTGTCAAACGTTAGTCCTTTAAGTATTTGTATTCATCCAATACAGGGATGAGGTTATTGTTATTGTCAATAATGGTGATGTTGGTTAGTTGGTTGCATAACTAATTAACTAATTAAATAAATACGCAAATAAATAAATATCAAGAGTTAGGTGCAGGGAAAGTAAACTGGCTTCATATGTGCACTTGCATCTTTTGAAGGTCAGGCTAATAAGAATATTTCAGAATTCACTGGCTCAAGAATCTAGAGGACTCTGGAGTGTGCCTGTGGGAAGGAAACATGAACTTAGGCACAAGCAGTCAGCTTTGAGATGGGAGTCTGTAAACAGAGACTATAAAACCAGGGGAAGTCCCGGTTACAGAGATATTAGTCGTTCAAAGTAAAGACTGCAGGTAAAAGACTTTATTTTACTGTTGATCCAGAACCTAGAGGTGCATTTGAGATTACTAGCACTTGTGGGGGTTTTTTTTGTTGGCACTAGATCTGAGCATTGCCATTTCTATGACTGAAAGAGTGAATTGTTTGCTTTGTTTTACCTGTTGCTGCCATTTTCATTTATGGCAAAATAAGAATATTTGGACAATAAAGCTACTTATTTCCACTGAATTGTGAAGCATCTGCTATCTCATATACCACATCTGTGTTGTCAATCTCTCCCTGGAAAGGGAGTGCCCTTACACAGCATTACATGGGATTCAACCCAAACTCCCTCTTGCTCCTGGGTCTACTGGGGGATTCACGAGTGGGGGAGACGTGTGATAGGCTGAATGGGTAGGGGAGAAAATCAGCAAAAGTGACTGGGGTGAAAACAGAAGATGAAAAACAGGAAAAGGAAAACAGTTATTTGTTACAGAGAAGTCCATAATATTATGGATGTGACTCAACGTATGGATGAACTGGATAATAAGGAAAGCCATATTTCAAGGCAAAATTAATGGGATAAACATACTGCATGATGGTTGCTACAGAAAATGTGTAAGGATAAGAAAATTACTAATGGAAATGTTTATTAATTATGGGAAGGTGATCTGAATGGAATGATGTGGGGGGAAGTGGGTTATGTTTATCTTGCTAATGATTGACTACCATGTAAATAATGCAAAACTGCCTGAGCTGATGCATTCCTTAATATACCAATAATACGTAGAGATACAGCAATTTATAATTTACATTCTTTGCTCAAAATCTCCATATTTCTAGCAATGGGAATTCTCATTAACAAGCATTCTGCTTAGTGTTTGTGGCATATAAAAATATTTACTCAAGGATTTCAAGAAATATTCTAAACCTTCATGATTTTGTCGCTATCATAATAAACAAATCATTTTTCACACACATTTATCTTTACTAGTCTATAATGAGCATTTCCAATCATATCTTAAGTTTCTCCACCACCTTTTTACTCAAAATTTTAAGTGGCTTATGCACCCTAATTACTAATCATATTTTCTCTGGATTTTCACCTCTTGCTATCAACAAAAGGGAAACTCCCCCATTAGTGGAGTATTTTCCAACAAGTCCATTATACCAGTATAATTTGCCAGGTTAAGTAACCCTTCGAACTTCAAGTATAAATAAGTTGCTTAAAAATTACCCTTCAGGTATACCTGTGCCCAAGCATCCCATCTACCATCCAGTCACAACTCATACTAATAAATCAACCTTGTCTTCCCATCATTCCAGTGTCTCAATTCTGCCTTCTCTGGGATTCCAAAACTGCTGTCTTCGGTCAGTAGTAATGGGATTTAACCTTTAGATTCCTTAATAAATAATACAGCATTGTCACCACTTACTTCAAAATATACAGTATTTTTGACCTTCATGTCAGATATATATATATATATATATATATATATATATATATATATATATATATATATATATATATATGTAGCATAAAAGTACTTCTATAACCTATTCTTGTTACCTGAAGTTAACCTCAGTAACTCTTTTCATTTACATTATTTTTAATTGCATCGTCACATGATATAACTCTGGATTCTGTGCATTCGGTCCTTATGCCTTCTTTGAAAGTATTAGCTTATCCCATGAAACTCTAGGTTTATCACCATCTTGTACAAAATTATGCATCATATTTCTAACAAACAACAAAAAGATAATAACAGAAATGTACTTTCCAGTGCACTTCCCAACCAAATTCCCGAATATATAATGTACCCTGCTTTCATAAATAAACATAGTCTTTCCTAAAAAAAATCACAGAAGGAACAAAATTAACTGGCATTGTTTTTGTTTTTGTATTATTAATCTAATATCCTGAAGTTGTGCAAAATTTATCTAGTATCGGAAGTAAAAGCTCAAAGTGCCACAGTGGTACAGCGGTAGCATTGTTGCCTCACAGCAAGAGGTTCTCCTTTTCGATTCTTGACTGGAGTGCTTTCTGTGTGGAGTCTGCATGTCCTCCCCACGGTTGAGTGGCCTCCGAAAGACATGTGTGAATGGGCTTGCCTTTGCTGAAGGTCGGGCGTCGGGCTGGCAACTTGGCACCATAAAAATCTACTGCCAATCATTAGCGGACTGGAGTTCCGCTGTGGCGGCCCCTAACCGGGAAAAGCCAAAAAGACAATCTAATATCTTGAAGTTGTGCAAAATGTATCTAGTTTCTGAAGTAAAAGCTCGACATCTCTTTCAGGATCAGACCTATGTATCAATACATCATTGTGATGAAATCTTAACTTTCTTATTCTTTACTCTGTAACATTTTAATCCTGATCCTCTAACCATAGAGAATGAATGCAAAGCAAACAGTACAGGTGACAGTACACGACCTTGTAGAGTAACTCTAAACACTGCAAATATATATTTTTTAGTGGTTTGTCATATGAGATATATATTATATATATTATATTTTATTTTTATATATTAAATTTTATGATGTAATGATCAGTGTCTGTAAGTAGGTCAGTTAGCATTTGATTTACTTTTGCTGACACACTAAGAAGTTATTCAGGGTTATAGGGACACGCTTAGCTTATTATTTTAGTAGGGTTGAAATATGTTTTTGTATATGTCATATGTCTTTAAATATATCATTTTTAAACAGCGCTTTTGGTGCCAAATAGGTTATTTAAATGTCAACAGGTTCGCTTTTTAGTGTTCTGATGAAGCTTGCCATGGAGCAAGTGAAAGCGCTTAACCGTCGGTTTCAACTGTTGGTTTTGTTATAATAAATCAGTTTCATTCACTGTTGACCGTTGCAGTGATTTTTCATCTATTTTGTTGCTACTATTTTAATGGAATTCAGCGTCTCAAGACACGGAGGTAATAAGTGTTCTTCTCTGGTTTTTGGTTTTGCAGTTCATAGAACATTTATTTTACATCGTAAACAGTGCAAAGGGGTGTGACATACTTGCTTGGATATTTATTTTAGCCTCAGTAGCTAGAAATATACCCTTTAATAAATCAAACAGTTCCATTATAAAACCAAACTCTAGCAACATCATGATCAGATACTACCATTCAGTTCTAATTCTTTGTATCCAAACTATTTTATAACTACAGGCTTCTGTTGTTGCTGAGGATATTTTATCAGCAGACTAGTCTTTGCTAGTTTACAAACAGTCTGTTTTCTTGCCAAAAATTTCACACTACTTATTATCAAACGACTGTGGTACACATCTTGTCAGTTTTGGCCAAAGTTGCCATAAATACCTTAAAATCATGCATTTTTCACTGAGATAGGCTATAAGAAGATAACAAACTTGAATCTTTCCCTTTTTTAACTTCATTGTTACTACTGGATTCCCCCAAGACAAAAAAACTCCTTATGTTTGTGACTGATACAGTTACTTATAATATTGTTGAAAGTGTACTGTTATCATAACTAGGTAATCACTAAAATGAGGCCTATCTTCACTTTTATAAACTATCTATAGTCTTTTGTGCTTTTTGCTGTTTCAGTCTCATTGTGAAGGTTTTCTGATATTATAATAAATTACTGAAATATCTTTTCAAGACTTGACACATGAAGTGATGTTTTTTAGCCTATAACCAAATAACTTGTTTCATCTTTTCCATCTCTTTTTACACAATTGTATTTCCTTCCTAAAATTTAATTTGCAACTCCATCAGCTGTTACTTTTTATTATTCAAGTGCAATCTAGCTTTACTTTTAAACTGGTTTGTGTGTTTTCATACTTTGGTCTTCAATTTTATTTAAATGAGTCCTGGTCAACCATTAAATTCTGCCTGTGCTTAACCATTTCATTCAAATTGTATTTTAATAGGGCCTTACACCACTTATCAAAGGCCTCTTGTAGAACATGTAGGCAGACACCATTGTCACTCCAAATAAGTGAGAACCAATATATAGAAACAACTTTCCAAAGGTGCACAGTTAGAAACCACTATTGGATGTAGCTTCACTTCATTAACTATCTAAACCTGCTCTTGTATTTATTTATTTATTTATGCATGCATACATAAATTAATAACATTTAAAATGTTTAATAAATACGGTATTATGTTATGGATTCTAGTAAGGAATATTGTTTTTATAGCACATAATGAATCTGCCACAAAAGCTATGAACACCAGTAAAGGCACATTATTTTACAGTGAGATAATGTACATCAGGAAATGGTAGTTGGGAAAGGATTCTGGGTATAATAAGTGAGAATGGAAAATGTAGATGTTGTGAGATTGGGAGGGGAAAGAAGCTGAAAACTGTGTGAGGAAAGTTGTTGAGAAGTGAATTGCTCTGTATGTGTGTGTTTTGCAAATTCATTTGTGATCAGTGTTCTACCAGAGTTAACAAATTTTATATAAATAAAATAAATAGAATAAATTTAAGTTATGGTCATCACTCTAGTATAACTACCAATATATCTCACGATAAACCCCTAATTGTAAACTTGTAATCTATAAGCCTTCTTCTAACCACAGCAGCATTGTTATTATATTCTAGTCTTCCAAATACAATCCCTTACTTCTCTTAATAGCTATAATTTCTTCAACAATTCTCAAAAATTCTTTCAGTATAGTTGTGCGGGTAAGTAAGCCTTAAATACCATAATGTATGATCCTCCTATGTACCCCTTTATTTCAACATATCAACCACTCATGTACAATATAATGTCATCTAGTACTACAGGACTAGGATGCTTCAAACAAATCAGAAGCACTACTATTCTGTATTCTCCCACAAAATATGCTACTGTTCCCCAAGAGAAATAAATCCTTATCAAAGGATCATATCCTTCATCATTCAAGTACATCTCTTTTAAGGCAACAACCTAAGGATAATATTTCCCGTGACTGATTGCATTATTTTTGACTGAATTAGTTAACCTCGTAAGACTTCATGTAATAAAGCTCATCCCTCATTTTTAAACATTTGTCTCTTCTTGTTCCTTCTCTGAATCATTCTCATATAGTACATCCTAAAAAATAATGACTTCCATTTGATTAAAATTTGAATCAAATTTGTTTTATATACCCTTAAAACATAAGTTTATACATACTGTATTGAACTGTCAACTCAGTTTTAGTACAAAACTGTAAAAACTTACCTATACAGTCACCAAAGCCATAGATGAGGGTAAGGTGGTTCACACAGCCTATCTAGATCTCGCCAAGGCGTTCGACACCATCCCCCACTCTGGAATTATAAAGATAAACTCACTAAACTAGGTACAAATCCCTATGTCATAAGATGGGTTGCCAACTGGCTTAATGACAGAACCCACACTGTGAAAGTAGCAGACTACAAATCAGACTTCAGACCAGTGACAAGTGGAGTACCACAGGGTTCAGTTCTGGGTCCTCTCCTGTTTGGTATCTACTTCTCTGAAGTACAGGCTAACACAGAAGGTCTTTGGCTAACTAAATTTGCAGATGACTGCAAACTAGGAGCCATAATTGAAACTCCTAATGATGTGGACATCCTACAAAAGGGCCTCACTGAGACAGATGCCTGGTGTCAAAGCCATGGTCTCAAGCTCAATGCCAAAAGGTGCATTGTCGTCCCCTTTGGTAAAAACTCTGTATCCATGAACTACCACATGGGCAGTAGACTACTTAACACCAAAAGTGTGATGAGACCTTGGGACACAGGTGGACAGTAGTCTGTCCTTTGATAATCACATCACCACAGTGGTCAGGAAATCCTTCTACGTGGCACACCTCATCACAAAAGGTTTCTCATCCAGAAAAAAAGAGGTCATTGTTCCCCTCTACTCATCACTCAATAGACCCATTATAGAGTACAACGCCCTTTTTGGTATGTACCTCACAAGACATCTACAACAACTGGAAAGGCCACAAAAATAGCTCACAAAGAGGATTACTGGCCTCAAACAGATGCCTTATGTAGACCGACTCAAAAAACTCCAGCTTTACTCTGTCGCGTATCACCTACTCAGAGGCGATCTCTGCCTAACATACAAAGCTATGTCAAACCCAGAGCTGTTGGACATGCTCCACTTAAAGAAATCCCAGTCCCTCCAAGCTACACGCTCTAGGGACCTAAACCTTGTCACTACAATAAACAGAACATGCTGGAGGGATAGATTCCTGTCCCAGAGACTTCCCATAATCTGGAATAGACTACCTATCTATGTGAAACAGAGCTCCTCATTAGCACTCTTCAAGAAAAATCTTGATGATTGGATGGGTAATAGGAAAATCACCCCAGGATCACTTCTGTGGTTCTGCTTGACAGGGGCATAGGAAAATAATTTTCTTCGGTGGCGAAAGCCAGGGTACCTTTTTGGCTAGGCTTGTATAGGCCCTAGGGCCAATAGCCTAGTACCTACCTATGAACCTATGGAACTATTTACAAAACAGAACCTTTGAGCATCACTTATTACTGCTAATAACAGCAGTAAACCTAGACACTCTATTCACACACTCTACAAGAAATCATATTTACACTGATAACTAAATAAACTAGTTATTAGGTGCCATATATCTCTACAAGAAATCATATTTACACTGATAACTAAATAAAATAGTTATTAGGTGCCATAAATCTTTCTTTTATTGCTCCCTCAACCATATTAGAGCTTGTCTCTCTTCTCAAAGAAAATAAATAATCAGAAGTATACCAGATGACATAATTTGTTATGAATATTGCCATAAACGAATCACGAAGAAATGTGTAAAAACCAGGAACAGTGAGTGCAAAAGCTCACCAGTCCAGACCCAAATCCTCCGGACACACAGGAAAGTAAAATGCAAGGCTCCTGCTGACTGTTGAAAAAATATATATATATGTACATTCTTCGTTGCAGTAAAACCAGTCAAACGTGCTGAATCCAATAGAACTCTAGTTATTGGATTGTAATTACCGGGCGAAAGCGCTTGTCTTCTATCTTGTTTGGATTTTATTCATTCGTTTGTGACAATAAATAGAGTTCTATTGGATTCAGCACGTTTGACTGGTTTTACTGCAACGAAGAATATACATATATATATATTTTTTCAACAGTCAGCAGGAGCCTTGCATTTTACTTTCCTGTGTGTCCGGAGGATTTGGGTCTGGTGAGCTTTTGCACTCACTGTTCATGAATATTGCCATCCTTTATCATATTCAATATTACATCACCTTTAAAGTTTCCATTAGTGTTGCAACTAACAAGGGCTGTCTTCCCCAACCACCTACTTTTATATCTTGAATAATGCTGCTGGAATAACTGTTGTAGTTGCCAAGCCCTCTGTTAATTGAAACATGTTTTATCAAATGATTTTGCAGTACCTTTGCCAGCTTGTAAGTTATTCATCTTATGAAGTAACAGAAGCTCTTTTCAATCCCTCACATCCAAACTGCATGCAAAATAAGATTAAAAAGTAGTTTCACAACACATTAGGAGCTTCACTCTCATGGTGAATTTCCTGACATCAGTGTCTCAAACACATAACAACTTGGTTATGACTGAAGACCCAGTCATACCTCTATATAATACACCAGCCCACTGTTATGTTGTTCTCTAAAGTGTCATGAGCAAATTTTTGCATATTTTGGAAAATGTGCAACCTTCATAAATAATGAGCACTTTTATTTAACCAGCTATGAAATTTCACATGACAAAAAGAAATTCCTTCCAGAGTGCTTGTCTGTTGAGATATTTAAAGATACATTAAAATTATTCATATTTGGTGTGTGTGTGTGTGTGTGTGTGTGTGTGCTCGGGGTCATGCAAGTAGTCAGATTCTCTGAGTTAAGCCCTGCTACTACCAATAGGAAATGTGTCTGTTTTTTCTACCACCTGTTAGACAAAACCTCAGTTTGAGGCATTTAATGATGGGGGAGGAGAAACTGTGCATTAGATGGTGGTGTGTTAAGACCTGGAGTTGATATATTTTAGCGTTTTTCACCACCTGCCTGCTGGACCACATGGTGAGTTCGAACAATGATGCCAAAAGGCAGACTGGCAATTAGCAGTTGAAAAAGCAGTTTGGAGTAATTCCTGCTGTATAACTCCTTGAAGTCACTTACAGGGGTTGCAGAAGGATCTAAAGTAGCTGAAAGCCACTGCAGAACAGACCAAAAAGGAGGTGTTCACTATTCATAAGCAATTGGAACAGAAGCACAAAAAGTTATTGGAGCATTGTAACCACTTAAATGTACATACCATCCAAATAGAGGACCTAGCGCACTGGCACAAGAGGCTGGAATTATGACTAGACAATACTGAAAACAAATCCAGGAGTATTAACTTAAAGATTATTGGCTTACTGGAGGGTGTGGGAAGGTGAAAATCTGATGACCTCCATAGCACTCTTTTGTGAAGGGAACACATTCTGATTCTTGAACGGGCTTATCAAATACATTCTAAAAATATTACCAGTCTGCTGAGATACTTCATTCTTAAATGTCTTACTACCAGGACTGGGAAGCCATCCTGCAATGTGCCTGAAACAAAGGGCCTAATTGTAAAGTTGGAGACGCACTGTTCATATTGCTCCAGACTATAGTGCCTCTCTTTTCAATAAGCGTAAAGCTTTTCTTCCAGTCTTAAACTGCTATAATGACCTTGGTTTCACTGTTTAGTTAAAGTTCCTTGCAATACTAACTGTAAGAAAGATCCAGTGATACAGTGATCCTTTATTACTCATACTGAACCAGATAGTTATGTCGATAACGAGACGGTGCAGCAGCATTAATCAACCTTGGCTATTGCTGGTGTGGATGTTAAAAGGAAGCTTGAGCCCTCTCTCCCAACAGGATGCAGGTCACTTAGGCAACAAGAAGATCAAGGGACTTAATGAGCTAACCTGGGATGGAAGTATTAAGCAGGCTAATTTAAATATACACCAGCAACTGCAATTTCACTTGGAATAATCAAATTACTTTCTACTTTCAGTAGACCTGGGAGATGAAGAAGAGCCTTTGCAGATGGGATTCTTGATGCCAAACACTTCACTGAAAGAACGCGTAGCACTATATGCCATGGCCATGACTTCTTCTATACTGATGGACTCCTAGTATGGGATGAGGTGTGCCATCCTGTTAATGAGTGCTTTCGATTGTTAATCTAGCAAACCAGCTATCTCTGATTCTGTGGATCTCGAGGGTGGACTATATCCCTTGTGAACTTAATTCAGCATGACGAATGGAATTAACCTGTATTAGGGAACTACTTGGAGACTGAAAGTGTTAAGAGAAGAATGGTTTATTGATCCCAATGTTTGAGGTTTGCATTATAGTTGCTGGGGGTGGCTGAACGCTTGCCCTCTGTACAGTTTGTGTTTAGAATAAGACCGCTTTGAAGGTGTGTACATAGAGGCATTTGTGTTGAGGTGCCCTCCTGTGTTGTTAAAGGGACACTATAAGTTTTGTAATTGCAGCTTCCTTGTTTGTACAGTTGTTTACATTTTACTTCTGTAGAAGTCACAGAAGCCTTTTCTTCTGTGAAAGGTGTCTTTTTAGAGCCCCGTTGGCAGAATGCTGCAGACTAAATTACACTAACTTCAGTGGGTGTGGGTTCTTCTAAAAAGTGCTAAAAGCTTACATACTCTGTAGTGTGTTCCTTTGTATTTTCAGTCCCCTGACTTAAGCTATAAGATTACTAGAGTGGCTGAATGTCACTCACTCAAACCACAACAGAGATGTGAGGAGATAGATGTTTTCAGTTAAGGTAGAGGACTGACTTCACCTCCTTGTTATTTGTGAAAAGTGATAGATAAAAATGCTTAAATGTAACAATATTAAGCAACATTAATAAACAGTCCAACACTTCGGATGTTATTTCTTCTTCTATAAAGGTACTGAAGAAACAAACTCAAACAGGGTTAGTCACCAACATAACTCAGCTTTAATTCATGATAAGTGCTTTTGTCCACCAACTAGACTTCATCAGATCAATTTTTCAACAGCTTTAACCCACGGAAAACTACTATATAGATAAAAAGCAAAAAAGATAACAAATCGTGACTGATAACCTCTTACTGAGACAAGTTGTCAGAAAACTCCCTTCATTAAAGGATATTTAGCACCAAGGTTACACCACATCCTTCCAAAAGGAGTAATAAACTAAAAAAACTATAAAACAAAACAAAAAAATCAAAGATCTGAAGTGAAGAAGTGTGTGTGTGTGTGTATGTGTGTGTGTATTGGTGTGTTTCAACAGACACATGAATAAAGAAAACAGCACCCATTATAGTAACCTGGGAAAAGACGTGAAATAAAGAAACATCACAGATAAAATACAATCAAAATAAAAATTGTAATCTTAAGTGTATTAAAAACAACCAAACAAAAAAGAAAAGAAAAGTGCTTTCACCCATAGGGCTTCATCAGATCACTGTTAAAACTGAGCAGTCATAAAAACAATAAAATGTGTGGAAAAATGCAAATGACTATGCATATGTATACATTGCAGCAGAAAAAAATCTAGCAGAAGCCATCAAAAACACAGGCATAAAAAATATCCAAGAAAAGTGAAGAACGGATCAAATATGTCATGTAAAAATCATTAATAAAATATTTTATGGTCACATTTCCTAAGCTGAAGAATGCATTTCATTGAACAAGCAGAACTGAGTCCAAGGCAGGTTGTAGATGTTAAGGCAAAAGTGTCATTCCAGCTCAATCATACACTAAAAATAGAAAAAAAAATCAATAAAATGGGTGGAAAAATGCAAATGGCTACAAATATGTATATGTTGTAGGACTCCCAAATCCAAGACTAAGGTTTGAAACGACTCTTCTAAACCCCTCTCTGTTGTAGAGAAATGTCCTGGAAAAGGTAAGACTTTTATTGCCCATGACTGAAGAAGGTTGTTTTTACAGTTGCTCAGTTTTAATAGTGAATTGATGATGTCCTATGGGTGAAAGTGCTGTTATTTTTTGTTTGTTTTAATAGACTTATGATTACAGTTTTATTTTGATTGTATTTTTTTATCTGTGATAATGTTTCTTTATTTCACAGCTTTTCCTAGGTTACCATAGTGGGTACTATTTTCTTGTTTGGTATCACATGTGCATACACACACACACACACACACACACACACACACACACACACACACACACACCCTTCTTTGCTTCAGGTCTCTGATTTTTAGTTTATCACTTCCTTTGGAAGGATACTGCGGTGGTGGTGCTGCGGTAGTGCTGTCGCCGCTCAATAAGACGTCCCATTCGGTTCTCAGCTGGAGACATGCGTAAATGGCCGTACCTTCGTTGAAGGTTGTGCATCAGGGCTGGCAACTCGGCATGTAAAAATCTACTGCCAATCATTAGCGGACCGGAATTCCGCTGTTGCGACCCCTAACCGGGAAAAGCCGAAAGACACAACAACTCCCTTTGGAAGGATCCTGTTGCACTGGTGCTCAATAGCCTTTAGTGACGGAAGCCTCTCTAGAGACAGACAGTGTTAATTGCTAGTTCTGCACTTCAGTTTATTTGGACTTTGTTTTATTAGTACTCTTTCTGTTTCTTATTTTAGTTTCTTACAGTAGTTTGCATAGTATAAAATGGCTCATTACTATGTATGAGTTTGTCAGTCATAATTTATGATCCTTTGTGTTTTTTATGTATATATTAGTTTTCCACAGGTTAAAGCTGTTACTGAAAATTGATCTGATGAAGTCCAGTTGGTGGTCAAAAGCTCTTATCATGAATTAAAGCTGAGCTATGCTGGTGATTAAGACTGTTTTATTTATTTTACATTTGTTTACTGGGAGTGTCTAACTGGGCCAAAAGCCTGTTTTCAGCAAAGGCCTGGGGAGAAAAGCTCCATTATAAATTTTTAAAATCCCATGTAGGAAAATAACACATAACATGTCACTAATATAAGATCTCTTACACTAATAATTGTTATACAGCATCAAAATAGAGAAAATATATAAAGTACAAGTAAATAAGTTAACATATAAGCTGAAATAAGTATAAACAGATACAACATGGTGATATGAGTTTACTTCTTCAGTAGCTTCATAGAAGAGGAATTAACATCTGAAGTTTTGGACTGATTATTACTGTTACTTAATACTGTAACATTTAAGTGTCTTTATTTTTCATTTTTCACAAATAACAAGGGAGTGAAGTCTGTCCTCTAGATTAACACTGGGGACAGCTATCTCCTCGTATCTCTGCTGTGGTTTTAGTACTTGTTCATCTTATGTCTCACTTTTTGTGTTACACAGGGCTCTTGGATGTGATCTAATAAAACTTTGCCTATTTTCAAGCACAGGTTAGATGCCTAGTACATACGAATGCACACAAGGAATTGCATGCTTAACCACTAGGGGCTCATTCCCATGGGGTAAGTTTCGTATCTAACGTGCATACTGGGGATGTAACTAATTCCTATCATCAAAGTCAAAGTCAAAGTTAATTTTATTGTCATTCAGAAATCACACAAGTGTAAAAACTGAATCAAATTTCATGACTCCGGACTTACTATTACATAACTCTAATTCTGAAAGGGACTCATGGTTAAATTCCTGTGTGTCGGATATTGGTCTTTCCCATTTTTCCTGACCATTTACAGCTGCGAACGGAACCTTCCATTTTGGGACTGTTACTGGTGTCGAATCATAGCAGTGAATACCCCACAAGTCTTGCAGCAGAAAAAAGCCATCCATGCCTCCACTGATGCCTCATGAGATGTCATGAAAGGTGCTGGTGTCAACATTCTACATACTAAAACAGTTGCAGCCAACCATGATGTTTGACTACAAGCCATTTAAGAGGCTTTACAGCAAGGGGAACTGCTAGAGCAATGGGCCATTGTGATGTCCCATTCCAGGGTTGTGTTGGATTTATAGATGCATGTTTTACAGCCAAAAATCAGACTGAAGGATTTAGAGAATCAAGCATGAAGGAACACTGTGTGCTTCACAGGGCTGACAAAAAAGCAAAAGCTTTCATTTTTTTTCAAAAAGTAAAGTTATATCCTTTGCACTGGCCATGGGTATGTTTTGTTCTGCAAAATCACAGAATTCTAGAAAAAATGCCCAACTTTGGGCATCTGAAAAGGTGGAAACTCTAGGTATGAAAGAGTGCCTACCAATGCTTGCAGTTCACTTGGGCAATTTTTTTTTATTTATTTTATTTGCATTTGTTTACTGGGATGGTCCACTGGGTCGTTATGAGCCCATTTTCAGTGGAGGCCCAGGGAGAAAAGCTACATTATAACATAAGCATAGAGTTGAATACATACAATTTTAATACATTTCAACAGTATATACACAAAGGTAACAGTTAATTTATTGAATTATTGGTAAAACACAAACTGAGAAATAGAGAACAACTAAATTAAAGAGATTAATGTTAAATTAATGTTTCTAACATTAGAATAGAGAGGCCTTCAGCTGGCGTTATTGGGCAGTAGATATAAAAACATCAATGTCAACATTAAGCAAAGGTATGTAGATATTGAAAGGTGGAGACATGGTACAGGTGCAATTTATTTATTTATTTATTTTTAACAAATTATAAATACATAAATAAATTGTACAGGTGCAATTTATTTCTTTATTTGTAATTTGTTAACTGGGAAAGTCCACTAGGGCATACAGAGCCCATTTTTAGTGAAGGTCCTGGGAGAAAATCTCCTCAGTACAATAAGAACAATTAAATAAAATTATATACACAGGTAGTATACACTATCTAACATACTGGATTACAAAGTTAAAAACAGACTTAGCAATTCAGTGGCCAGACAAGTATTAGTGAGCAGATTACAACGTTTTTAAAGATAATTACAGCATAGAATACTTTTTGATAATACACAGACTAAAAAGTAGAAAGAGAATAAATCATTACAGGTAGGTATTCAAGGAGACTGAGTGCAGGTACAGTGCCAGGTGGAAGATAGCTAAGTATGGACAGAAGTTTGGAAGTGGCCAGGATTTGGCATTGTTCTGATAGCTAATGGTAGAACATTGCAATTCTTGGCTAAAGAATAAGAGAAGAGAAGCTGGCCGGGCAGCAGGTTTGGTTTGTGAACCTGAAGACGTAGCTGATTCTCAGATCTAAGGGGCCTATTTGGGAGGAAGAAGATGAAGATAGAACTAAGGGCAGGACAATCAGAAGGTTTAAAGATAAGTTTGTGAACAGTTATAAGTTGCAGATATTTGAGGTAGTTTGGTAGTTCCAGCCATTTAAGAGCGTGAACAGTGCTACAGTGATGGGAGAAGTTTTTTGAATTTGTTGCAACTTTCGCAAATTTAAAATTATAACATGTCTCAAGCTTAGCTTTTAGAGAGGTTTGGAGGTTGGTAAGTAGAGAGGTACCATAAATCAGGGAAGGGAGTAGGCAAGTGGACACAAGGGTTTGTTTGATGGAGGGGCTAAGGAACAGGTTATGCTTATAGAGCATTCTAAGTTTCTGATGTGTTTTTTTGGATGTTTTGTTGCAGGAGAACATCAAATTTTAGGTAGATATAAGATAGATAGTCTTTTACAGAAGTTTTGAAAGAGGCAAGATTCTGATAGTTAATGGTAGAGCATTCCAATTTTTGGCTACAGAGCAAGAGTAAAGAAGCTGGCCAGCTGACAGGCTCATTTTTTGTACCAGCAAAAGGTGCTAATTCTCAGATCTGACAGGCCTCCTTGGATGGCACTAACTAAATATCGAACTAACAGCAGGAAAGTCTGATGGTTTAAAGATTATTTTGTGTGCCATTATTAATTGCAAATAGGAGAGGTACTGTGGTACTTCTAGTCAGTTCAGCATACAGAGCGGTACAGTGATGGGTAGAGTGTTTGGCATTTGTAACGAACTTGGTGATTTTGTTATAACATGTCTCAAGTTTAGCTTTTAGGGAGGATTGCAGGTTAGTAAGTAGAGAGGCACCATGGACGATACAGGGTAGTACGTAAGTGGAAGCAGGGCTTGTTTAGTGGAGGGCCTAAGGACGTGAGAGACAGTATCAAATGCTTTTGAAAGGTCTAGAAATAGGGAGGAGACAATTTTACTCTACTGACTGTGTCCATAAAAGACATGAGGCAGTTGTAGTACTACGGCCTGGCCTAAATCCATATTGTGTGGGAGAAATGGTTGTGAAGTAGAAAGTTTAGAAGTTGAATATGTGTACATTTTTCCAAGATCTTGGAGAGAGGAGAGAGAGAGAGAATGGTGATAGATCGGAACTTTGAGATATCAGAATTGTTGCCACCTTTATGAAATGGAAGGTGGTCAAAAGGTTAAAATGTTCATTTTCTTGATCAAGAAAACTGTGTAGTTTTTTTATCGAACATGATTTTTTGAATATGAGCACTACTGACTGGTTATTATTCCAAAAGAGGCAAGTGGGTCGGTTTTGGGGTAGAAATGTGTGTACAGGTGTTTACTGGTTAGGCTTATAATGAGGGCTAGCTAAGAGGATAGTCAGTGTTGTGTATGTGTGATTTTGTGTGGAAAATATGTACAAATATGTTTTGTATGGTTAAGTGGGTTAGCTTTGAGGATTTGAGGATGGACTGTGTGTGTGTGTGTGTGTGTGTGTGTGTGTGTGTGTGTGTGTGTGTGTGTGTGTGTGTGTGTGTGTGAATGAGTATTTGCTGGTTAGAGTTAGACTAATGGCTAGGTAAGGGGATAGTTTTAATGATGTCTGCATCCTTATGTATGGGGAATGTGTCCAAGTGTCTTGTGTAGTGGTGGTATTAGGGAGCATTTTTTTCTAATGTAATGCATATGGCTGGAGTTGATGCATGGGGCAAGGGTAGGGCTAGCACACGTAAGATAATGCACAGTCACACACACACACACACACACTGGCACACATATTTCCACACCAACTGCAGCCATTTTATTCATTATGTACACCTCAGATATGTCATGCTAACAAAATGTTTTTTCTGTAAAAGGTAGCAAGGACAAAGGCCAGTAAGTAGGGTCATTCATTCACTCATGCAATATACTTTGTTGAATGAAAGAATAAATGGTTATCTTTCAGAGTGATGTCATCTTGTTGCCCAAGACTAGTTTGTTTTGCCTTAAACATTTTTTAACTCAGCTGCAGAATACTGCAAGCAGCTATTTCATGGAAAGAAAATTTGAAGAAAAAAAAAATCGATGTACTTAGTCACATGGGACACAATGAGTTAGTGGCACAACAGGCAGCACACTCACCGTTGCTGGAAGACCAGAAAGCTGTGGATTCTATTCCAACTCCAGGTGATTAGATTACTGAAATTGCAGTGCACCATTAGGGGGAGCTACAGTCTTAACTGTGTCATTCTTCAGATGAGGCATTAAACCAAGGTCCCAACTGCTTGAGTTGATCACAGAACAGTTGGATGTAAAAGATCCCATGACACATATAAAAAGAGTAGTGGAAGTTCCCCAAGGCTCTGGACAAATTTCCCCTAGTAGTATAAATACCACCTTGGGTCTCCTCACCTGAAATGAGGCCAATAGCCTTATGGGGCTATCCAGTGAACAATGGATAAAAACAAAAATAATAACACTGACTTTAGCTGCATCATTGCTGCCTTTGGGGAGACCATGTCCAGCTTTGTATCATAGGTGTTTTATTTTCTGTAAAAGAAGTCCCACTTGGGACCGCATAAGGATAAGGAGAAGATAATGGTTAGTTGCTTATCTGGAGCCAGGATCTGCCATGCTCCTTCAGTAGGTACCTGACCAAACATAAGCAATGGATGGAACACCCAAAAGGTTCCTTACCAGGAGAATCCAGGGATAAATACACTGACTTATATGGATTGCCTTAAAGCCCTATCTCTATACTCTTGTCTCCTACAGGTTACTGAAAGGCAATCTATGCCTGGCATGCAAGCTATTCCTGGATCTAGCTCTGATGGACCTTTTGCACCTCCACAAAATGAACAGCATCAGAACCACTAAATCCAATGATTTAAATTTTGCTTGCAACATAAATAAGGCATGCTGACATGACAGATGTGTGTCACCAAAAAAGGAAGACTCTGTAACGTTATCTGGAACCTTTATTAGACAAAGCTTTCAGATTAAAATCCTTCATCAGTGTAACAAAGTAAGGTTCAACAACACATACTAAATATAAATTGCAATCAAATCACAAAATTAATTAGTATCAATTACTTATCAATGACAGAGGATCCTCATGCTTTAGAACATGCTTCCACAGTCCATCCCTAACCTTATTTATGTGTAACTTTGACCAATGGATGGGAAATTGAAAATTCACCCTGAGTCTTGCCCACCATGTATCTGAAATACAAAGGCAGAGTGTAATGCCCAAGCTAACATATCCCCCAACATAACCTTTAGAAACTTCCTAACATACCCCCTCCTAATAAATGCCCATGCATAGGGACACAATTGGGTTGGATTGCAAGGCTAAGCTAATAAAGGTCTTGGTGATTGTAAGTCTAGTATAAAACTATGAATTATGAACTATGAACTTATAATATGAGCATGTCACTCAGGAGAATTGCAGTCTCCACTGACAACTGCAAAAACAACTGAAAAGAAACCCGGAAGGACAAGATCAGGTTGTGAGCTATAGCTTGCAGGCAAAGAACATCAGTGGGGGCACTACTGTCTGCCCCTCAACACTGACTGTAGTATTTTGCCTAGTAAAGCAGTTTACAGACTTAAAAAAAATCACCGTCATCATCATCATCATCTTTGGCTGGTGCTGGTGACCCAGCATTTTCTCATTTACTTTGTAGAATATGACAGGAAGGACTATACTCAAAACCCTGAGCAAAACATGCTGGCATGTAACAAAAATACATTACTGCTCTCCAACCCAACAGCACTGAATTACAGAGAACGTGGGTAAAAAACTGGAAAGATGTCAGAATTTTGACTGCTGTGTGCATTAGTATATAATAGTAGAAAAATGACCACAGTGTGCATTACTCTGTAGTAGTAGCATACATATAAAAAAGGAACATTGTTGTTGGAACCAAGTCACAAAGTCCAGATATAAGAACTCAATAAAAAAGTTACTAGGCTGCAAAGACCAATTAGCTTTACTGTGCACAGAATGATAAAAAAAATATTGCAAGTTCAGTTATTTCATTACATACTGGCATTTACAGATCACAACTTCTTTGTAAATGCCAGGATGTAATGATAACAACTTAATGCTCTGTATCATTAAATGAGCATGTAAGCCCCCTGAGCTGAAAATCATTACAAAAGAGCAAATCTGACAATAATAATAATAGTAAAAAGTAATTCCAACATTGTGAAAATCAGGCATGCCAAAATTGCATTGCTTTGCAATAACACTGCATGCTATCTCTAGTTGTTGCCCAGCCCTCTTTCTAAAGGATTCACTTACTGAAACAGACTAGATTATTAATAGCTGAAATTAGGTTAAATCAGTTTTTCTTTCCTTGGGGCAAAAACATGCCCGGGACAGGGAATCAAGAAAACTTTTAAAGAAACACGATAATGTGGGTGGGATTGCCAATTGCATCAACAGTGATGTCATAAAGTAGGAGGGTAGTTGGCAATGTTTAGATCTTGGTCTGAAGCAGGGAGCTACAATTACAATTCCTATAGTGTCCCACTTCGTTTCTTGTATTGAAGGTGTAGGGGGCAGCCATTTCATTAGGGAATTTCTCCAGGTGTAGGGAAGGGTTTCTATTTTTTTCTTTTGTAGCTGCATATGATTGCTGTTGATCTAGTTATGATCTATAAATTGTTTTGCTGTTATAGGGTTTGTGAGTACTATTGTGCTGTTGGGTGACTAATATGGAGGATAGGGCTTCCTGTTGGAAGCTCCCTAATGTTTGTTTGTGCCGGCTATCTTGTAAGCCAAGTTAATGCCCTCTTATTCCCCTGAGACTGTAGTGAGGTGGTATGAATAATGAACACAGTCCTGGATTGGAGATTTTCTCCTGGTGGGTTCATCACAAAGTGCGTGCTATTTTTTACTACTCTGTTGTTATGCTGTATTGGATCCTTTTTTTTTGTTTATTAATATTTACTGCTATGCTAACTGATATAAAATGGGCTTAGTGCTCTTCTTGCTTCTACTCATTTTAGATTATGAACTCACTGGGGAAAATTATTTTTTTATCTTGGAATGTAAGTGGGTTGAATTCTAATGTTAAGGTAAACGTGTGTTGCAAAAAGTGCATGCTATGAATATCTATGTGGAGTGTCTTCAAGAAATGAAGTTGAAATCTGTTGATATTGCACCTAAACTTACAAAAATAGAAAAAATGGTTTGTTGCTGCAGCAATTGTGCAGTCACTAATGGAATTATCATTCTGGTTAGAGACAAACTGGGGTGGACCAAAGCTGGAGGTTGGTGGACAGATGTGGGTAATGGTAAAAGTTAACACTGTATGATGGAAGCTCATCATAATGATCTTCTTTGCTCCTGATGAGGTATCTAGCATTACCTTTAGAAATTTTACAAATGTTTTCTGATGATAGGGGGTCAGTCTTTGCCCTTAATTTTAGAATATTTCAGTGTGGTTTTGAACAGAGATAGGATTCCATGTGGTAGGGTGAGGCTGGAGCAGCTGAGTGACATTATCTGAGGATGGATGAAGGAGTGGCATATAGTTGATATTTGGAGAACTTCTCACTCTGGTGATACGGATTTTACAGATTTTGCTTCTTGTTCAGGCATACGTGAGATTTGATTATTTCCTATCCTTCAGCCATCATCTAGAAGAAGGGGTCAATGAGGTAAAATTGATTCCTGATGCCCTTTATGACCCTAGCACGGAGGTGTGGTCCCAAAATAATTACTAGTGGAGAAGACTGGCCCACTGATCCTGATCCTTAAAGACTCTGAGAATTCTTTGGACCTGGCTTCACAGTTTTGGTGAGAGTTTACAGACATTGTCATTTCTGCCAGGCACATGTGGGGAGTCTTGGATAACCTCAGATGCATTATGCTGCACAACTAGCCTGGAGGTGTGGATATCCTTAATGAATATGGCCACACCTCCGCCTTTGGTGTTCTGGTCCAGGTTAGATGGCCGAAAAGTGTGGTATGACTTATAGCCTGGTAAGGCAGGGGTGCTCTCTAGAGCCTTGAACCAGGTCTCAGTCACTGCACAGATATCAATGTTCTCCATTTTAAGGAGTGCCTCGAGTGAGTGCATTTTGAGATTTAGACTTCTAGCACTGAGTAGCATTACCCTCAGTTTTTGCTTGCTTGTTCCTGTTACGGTGGTGAATTTGTCATTTGAACCTTGCCTAAAAAGGGAACTATAGGGGAGGCAAGACCCTTAGCCAGTATCTGGAATCCCAGGGGTGACAGGTGCAGGCCATCTCTGGCAAAGCATCGTGGTCTGTCAACCATGTCGTCCCAGGCAGAGAGATACTGGATCCCCTTAGAATGACCAAGAAAAATATATAGTGAACCAAAGATCAAGTGGAACCAGCAAAAAAGAAGTCCAAAGCAGCAAACAAAGGCAGGTTCCACAAACGCTATCCCAAAAAATTTTTATTAAAACAACAGTTGAATTGATTTCTAATCAAAAGATCTTAAAGAAATATGTAACACTTCAATAAGTCAGAAACTTTCTAAATTACTGACTGCTACAAAACTCAACTGTTGTTCTCTTAATTATTTTATTAAGTCTTATTTATGATAGGTAGACTGTGTCATGTGTTTTAATCTATTTTAAGTATAAAGGATATGATATCCTGACTAGAATTTTATCTAACACTGAAGAAGGACTTTTTGTTTGAAAGCTTTGTTTTCATAAAAATAATTTTGGGGTATTGTTCCACGAGGGCTTCGTGTTCTTAACATGCCCTCTTATGGGAACACACATCCAGACCTTCTCAAAAAAATGGCAAGAACTGAATATTAATCTCACTTTGAATTATATGAGGCTTATGAATGACTTCTTCTTGCCGAAAGAACAAGAATTATGTAAGGAAATAGAAGAGATGGAGAGGAAATTGTCTAATTCAGCCTCATTTCAAGAAAATGTAGGCTTGTATGATGAAATGTTAAAGAAGTTAACTGTTCTTGATAACCAACTTGAGAATACTAAATGTAAAAAGATACATAGAGATGTTTCTGACTTTAGTAATGGCCGGATTTTTTCCTGGCCGAAACGCACAGTAACTCAACAAATTACATCCAAGTTAACTTCTAATAAATCTAATTCAAAACCTCAATTCGATTTAAATTCTAATGCCCATGGCTCTATACATGAGCTAGACATTTTTTCAACTGATGGTAATCAGTCAATGCTTTCTACGAATACCGAATCTGTATCCCAGAGTGATGGAATCTCTGGCCAATCAAATGAGGGGGAGGCATCCATTGAATCCTCTACGTCAGTGTCGTCAACTGAACGCATAGTTCGGATAAAGGAGAGGGCGAATCAACAACCTTTAGCATCTATCAGCAATGAAAACCATAAAGCAAGCCATAATCCCATTTTTTTAGAGAGGAACCAAAGTATTGTTATCAAGTTACTGGAGCAAGTGGTAAGGAAAGACCGAGCTGTCTCAAGACGTCACTCACAATCCAGGGGAAGAAGCAAACAAGGTCCAGTAACTTGCAGTAAATGCAATGAGTAATGGTTGATGAGACTGGTAATATTGAGACTTTTAACATAAAGTGACTTGATGAATTTTCTGTTTGCAATTTCGTACAACCCGTTCATGCCAATAATACAATTACCACAAATTGTGCACAAAGTTATTTTGAAAAGCAAGTTAATGGAACTGATTTTTCTGATATTACTAATGTGTATAATTCAGAATTTGGTGCTGCACGTATAACAGAAATAACTGTAGATACTGATGAACTTTTAGATAAACAACGAGTTTATTTGAATTTTGAAAGCAAGAGTAATGCAACAGTTAAAATGTCTGATACTAAAAGTATGTTTAGACATGGGGTACAGAACTTTGAGAATGCTATTGATAGTTATGTAAGTTTATATAAGCTGGATGAATCTACAGAAAATTTTGAAAACCATCAGACTGTTTATAGTAATAATAACTTAGATAATTAAGCAACAACTTTCTACTTTAATGGTCTTGTAACCAATGAGTTGGATAATGACGACTATGGGTCTATTAATGCTTCTTCTAACTTGAGTGATGTGGCAATAACTCATGTTAAAGTTTATACAAATGAGCTAAGTGAACATGAATCAGCTGAGATAGCAAATGCATGTATGTCTAAAAACTTGAAGGAAGGTGGTTTAGATGTTGTGTTGGCTGGTGATATTGAAACAATAAATGAAGTAATTAATGATACAGCTGCAATTAACTTTACGAATGATAGCACATTAAATAGAAATGAAGGAATACCTTTGGAGAGCAACTGATGTGATAGTGCACTTAATAATTATGCACTATCTGATGTAACGTGTAAGAGTTTTGTGGTAAATTTATCTAATTATCAATTAACTGAAATAGAATTTTCTCTACTTTCCAAGGGGCTTAAATTTATTCCAATGTGCACGGATAATGTTGTGAATGCAGTAACTTATTTAAAAATTTTTACATGTAATCTCAACTTGAAAAACATTTTTAAGGACTCCAATCCTAGTGTAGAATATGGATGTAAGAGAAGTACTACGTTCATTCCCTACAGTGATCCAATTGTGACTGTTTTCAACGATATATGTGAAAAGCAAATTAGGGACATTTATGAATGTAATTATTATACAAAAACATATAATCTAACTAGGGAAGAAACTGCAGCACTTAAGAACTTACAGAAGACTAAAGATTTGATAATTAAAGAAGGAGACAAGGGTGGTAGCATAGTTCTGATGAATATGGTGGACTATCTTAAAGGCATGGATGATTTAGTCTCTGATAGAGCTACATTTAAATTACTAACAGATAGGAACATAAATGAGATCATCGCTAAAATTAATATGGCCATCTATGAGTTACAGCTTCTAGGTGATATAGATATTGATACTTTCAACTTTTTCACTGTCCCATGACCTACAATACCTATCCTATATGGCCTCCCAAAAATACATAAATCAAAGGAGAAACCATCTATGAGGCCTATCGTGTCTTGTCGAGGATGGGCCACTGAGCCTCTATCAGTGTATTTGGAGAAAACCTTGAGAGGCTATTTGATTAATGTTTCTAGTTATATTAAAGACACAGGAGACTTTCTTACACAACTGTTTAAATTGTATAATGAAAGTTTAGAAAATAATTTCCTATTAGTAACACTAGACATTAAATCCCTTTTCACCATGATTCCAAATGAATATGGAATAGAGAAAATAAGATAAATTTTGTTGGAATGTAGCCATCTCCCTACTAGATGTATAGAAACAATTTATGAAATTTTGGATTTAGTTTTACAAAATAATGTGTTTGTATTTAATAAACAGCTATACCAACAAGTTTCCGGTATAGCTATGGGGACAGCGATTGCTAACACTTATGCAAATTTGACCTTAAGTAGATGGGAAAAAGAAAATATCTTTAGTCAAGCAAATAAGGGTGTACATAAAATATTATTCTACAAACGTTTTGTAGATGACATTTTTTTAGCCTGGCATGGCACTAGTGATGAATTAATAAATTTCCATTCTTATTTGAATAGTGTGAATGATTTTTTGAAGTTTGAAATAAACTATTCAGATTCAAGTATAAATTTCTTGGATGTAACTTTGTCCATAACATCAACTGGGTTAGATACTAGTATATATAAAAAAGAAATACAAGCAAATACATATTTACATAAAACCAGTATGCATGCTAGACATGTTTTTAAAGGTATCCCCAAAGCACAATATCTACATACTAGTAGGTTAAACACCCAAGATGAAGTATGCTGTAAACAGATGCAAGATATGACTGAAGATTTTGTAGAAAGAGGTTATGATTTAAAAGATTTGGATGTAGCCAGAAATGAAATAATGTCTATGACACAGGGGAGGGCAAAGCCCTATTTTTCTGACCAGGATGGTACTTATGCTGCACACTCCTTGTCCGATAATGGTTTAAGGTACTTAATGACCTTTAGCAGGACAAGTAAAAGCATAGAAGTTATTAGAAAAAAACTGGTATATACTAAAAGCTATGCCAGGTTATGGTAAATGGATTCCAGATAGACCATGTTTTACTTATAGAAACTGCAATGGCCTTAACAAACGTTTATGCTATAAGGACTTTAATCTCAATAGAACAGAATCCATGTTATATAATAAAAAAGGCACTTATCCATGTTAAAATTGTGTATGTTGTGCCAGTATAGTCACAATGACTGAATTTGTACATCCATGTAATAGGAATAAATTTGAATTACGTTGTACAGCTACATGTAATGCAAGTAATGTTATTTATTTAGCCTTGTGCCAGCAATGTTCATGTTTTTATGTTAGCAAATCAACAAGAAGGGTAAGAGATAGAACCGTGGAACATAAATCAGAAATAAGAAGAAAAGTAGTTACAAATTCTTTAGCCCAACACATACAAGAGTTAGGTACGACACACTCTTTCTCTTTTTGTGTAATAGATATTCTTGCTACAAACATTAGACGTGGAGATATGGTAAACAGATTGGATACAAGGGAATATGAGTGGATTATTCGTTTAAATGCTGACACTCATCCTGGTTTGAACAAACAATTTACAGTCAAACATATTTTAAAGAAAAAACAACAAGTAAAATAAATGATTGTTATTTTTAAGTATTGACAATCTCTATTGCATTAAATGTTTAGGTAGATATACATATAAATGTAATGAAATTATAGTTGGTTTATGAACATATTAGACCTAACAATAATTTTGATAAACTGTTGATTAAATATGTTTAACTATAAGTACACGTTTATGGAATAAAAAAATGTATAGTTCTATTCATATGTATTTATATGGTGGCATTTGCAAGTGCAATATGTGTTTCACCAAGTTTTGTAGCAGTCAGTAATTTAGAATGTTTCTTACTTATTAAAGTGTAACATATTTCTTTAAGATCTTTTGATGAGAAATCTATTCAACTGTTGTTCTCCTAATTATTTTATTAAGTCTGATTTATGATAGGTAGGCTGTGTCATGTGCTTTAATCTATTTTAAGTATAAAGGATGTGATATCCTGACTAGAATTTTATCTAACACTGAAGAAGGACTTTTTGTCTGAAAGCTTTGTTTTAATAAAAATTTTTTGGTATAGCATTTGTGGAACCTGCCTTTGTTTGCTGCTTCCCCTTAGAATGACACCAGAAGCTTAGCCAATTGCTGAAGTCAATCATTTTGTCCTTGTACTGCAATATCATTCTGGGCAATGACAGGAGGTTACTTATGGCTAGGGTCATACCTGCCTGGGCTATAAGATCAGAGAGCTCTTCCATGTCTCTTTTCATGTAGTCCAGGGAGGTATGTTTCAGGTCATTCACACCAACATGGACAATGACAAAGTCATAGTTGTACTTGTTATGGAGTGACCTGAGTGCGTGGGTTATGTGGCAGATCCTGGCACCCGACAGGCAGCTGACAGTAACCTTCTCCTTGTTTAGCCTGGTGAGTGGGACATCAGTGTGCCTGACTATAGAGTCACCTATGACTAGTGTGTTGGGTATGTTGTTTTGCCTTATGGGCTGTGGTTTATTGGCACACTGAGTCTGTGGGCTATGTGTCATTTGGGTTGTGTTGGGGGTGGAGGTTGCTTGAATTTCTGCTTTGGAGGTCTCTGTTGCTTGAGCACATTATTACTGAGAGCCTCTGCAAATGTTTTAGTGTTTCTATGTGTGGATTTTGGTGGTGTAGGTTTAGCGGGACTATATGATGAGTGTGGTGTGGTGCAAGTGTTTACTTTCTCCTCTTGACTATCAAGTTCAGTCTTGGTTGGAAAGAACTTTACCTCCAGTTTGGCTACATAAGTGCATCTCTCACAGGTTGAGGTGTTGGGTGGTAGGAGGAGTGGGTTGTCTGTGTACATGAGGCAATTGCTACATTGCCTCAAGATGCCCAGATTCATCAGACAGACACTGGGAGCTGACCCTTGGACATGCCTGAATTAAAAACTACTTTCCCCTAAACAAGTAAGGAAAGTGAGTATAAGAGCTGTTTTTCTCTAAGCAAGTGAGGAAAGTAAGTACAAAAACTGTTTTCCTTTAGGTAAAGAGGAAGGTTGAGAGCTTTAGTAATTTGTAGCTTATTTAGTGCTAACAACAAGTTCTGAACAAGTGCTGAGCAAGAATAAGCAAATTCAAGTGCTAAAACTAAGAATCTGTACCTGAATCTTGTGGTAGATAGGCTACCTAGTGCTTACCACTCCCACTGATAAGCTAGAATGCTTCCATCCAACACAGAAAGGCTTGGGAGCTCAGAAGCTTACAAACAGTCCTGGATACAGCAGATCTGTATCTTGACTAGACTAGTTACAAGAAAGGTGGGAAACAAGCGCAAATGCGGGCTTTTAAACCAGAAAGTTGAAAGAGATGAAAAAACTGCCCAAGCAGCCAGTAAACTACAATTTCTGGGTCAGAAACCACTCTTGTGGTAGATAGGCTACCTAGTGCTTACCACTCCCACTGATAAGCTAGAAGGCTTCCCTCCAACACAGAAAGGCTTGGGTGGCTCAGAAGCTTACAAACAGTCCTGGATATAGCAAATCTGTATCTGGACTAGACTAGTTACAGGAAAGTCCTACTAGGATTCATAAATCTACCAATAAACAGACCATCTTGGACTGGATATTGGTCAACAGTAATCCCACCTCATATAAAACTGGAATACTCCCTGACAATATCAGCGACCATCTTCTCACTTACATCACTAAACAAAAAAACAACAATCTCAAACATGCTACCTATCATACTATACGTAACAAGAAAAGATTTAACCTTCCAAGTTTCCTTAATGAACTCAAAGAATGTAACTGGTCAGCTCTTAAATACCTCCCACTTAATGAGGCCGTTACTCTATTCAACAACACATTCCTCCAAATTCTTGAGCATCACGCCCCCTCACGCTTAGTTAGAATACGGTCCAAAGCTGCTCCATGGCTCTCTAAGGAAACTAAGCAAACTATGCTATTAAGAAATAAACTCTGGACAAAATGGAGAACTACTAAAAACCCTACAGATCATCAAAACTTCCGACAACTTAGAAATATTGCAAAAAAACTGACCCTCCTTGATAAAAAAACTTCTACCTTCAATATCAACAAAACCAAAATCATAACCCCAAAAATTTCTGGACAGGAATCAAACTGCTCCATCCAGGGAATACCAAAACACCCACTCCTGCTAACCTAGCCCAGACCCCTCCCACTACAATAGCCAACCCTTTTAACAACTTCTTCTCTGAAACAGTCACCTCACTAGCAAAAACTATGGTTTCCCCCCGCCTCCCTTCAAAAGACCTCTCCTCTTACCAACAGCGCCACTCTAAAACTTGACACAGTCTCCACAACCTATATACATAAGCTACTCTCAAAACTCAAACCATGTACTCCTTCTGCTGACCAACTTCCAGCTGACTATCTCCAAGTAGCTGCTGGTGAATTAGCTTACCTGGTCTCCATCTTAATCAACAGAACAATAACCGAATGTACTATTCCTTCCCTCTGGAAAGTTTCCCACATTATTCCACTGCACAAAGGAGGTAACACTAACGAACTATCTAATTTCCGCCCTATAGCCTTACTATCGCCACTATCTAAAATTATGGAACGCTGTATTCACCATCAACTTCTTAACCACCTTCTACTAAATAACCTTCTTGCAGACTGCCAACATGGTTTTAGACCTTTTCATAGTACTTCTACTGCTCTCCTCTCCTTCACAGACACTATCAACAAAAATCGCAATGACAACCTATACTCCTCAGCTTTATTTCTTGACCTCTCTAAAGCCTTTGATATGGTGAATCATAAACTTCTGCTAGACACTCTACAATATCTTGCTCTTGACTCTTTAGCTTTGCGCTGGTTTGACTCATATCTGACAGAAAGAAAACAGGCAGTCCTTTGGGAAAACCACCTATCTTCTCAGCTCCCAGTCCTAATAGGGGTCCCCCAAGGATCCATCTTAGGCCCCCTTCTCTTCTCTATATTTATAAATAACCTGTCCTCCTCTCTCCCAACATCCACATGTATTCAGTATGCAGATGATTCAACTCTCATCTGTTCTGCTGCATCTCCAGCTGAACTTTATTCCTCCACCCAAAAAGTCTTCACAGCAGCAGAAAACTGGTTCCAACATATCTGTCTCCTCCTTAATCCCAAAAAAAACAAATTACTCATATTCTCTCCAACCCTTAGGTCAGCCCCTCTCTCCTTTTCTATTACATCTACCAATGGTACTATCATCTCACCTGATTTATCCACTAAACTACTAGGTGTAACAATAGATAATCAACTGAACTTTGACGCCCATATTGACCTTACTATCAAAACTGTTAATAAAAAGATAGGAGCCCACTACAGACTTAAGCCCTTTCTAACAACAACTGCTAAAGTGTCCCTAGCCCAAACTCATCTCATCTCCACATTACTATATGCCTCCCCAACTTTTATCAACCTCTCTAAATCTAACCTTCAGAAACTTGCCACGGCCTACCACAGCATTGCTAGGTTTGCTACAGGTTCCCCATTTCGCACGCATCATTGTGTTAATCTCAAAATGCTTGATTGGCTTGAACTTCAACATCTTATTCTATTACATCAATTAGTCATCACATATACAATTCTCCATTACCCTACTAATACACCCATACTCAATAACCTTGTGGCCCCCTACAAGAATCTCTCTTCCCTTCGCTCTGCAAACAAACTGCTAGTAGCCACTCTCAAGTCACACAATAAGGCAGGCGACTCCTTGTTCACCATTACTATTGGCCCATACTGGAATAAACTCCCCACAGAACTGACTACTTTGGGCTCATCACAACTTTTCAAGAAACAACTAAGAAACTATCTCATATCCCAATGGCTATGCCCTTGCTTGAATCCAGACTGACCTCCCATCTAACTTTCTTTATACTTCTCTTCATTACTTCTCCTTCTTCTCTCAATACTAACCCTCTGTAGCTCGCCTATCTCTCAAATGGACTTTCTTTTTTCTCTACAAGGTCGCTTTCTCCTTTTATAAGATATATTACTGCAACATGTCATCTCACCTTGTTTTTAAACCTATTAATCATCCCTGCTGTGCAATTTCTGTTTCCTAGAACTAGTGCCCAGGCACTAATTGTTTATCATAATTCTTAATATTGTAAATATTTTTGATTCTTATAGTTGTTATGAAAGAATATGGGATCATGGATCCCTTTTGTATTTCTCCTTTGTTTTGTTTACCTATCTTAACGTGCTACTGTAAATGTAACTACACTACATTGAATTTGTTCTTTACATTCTTATAATTTTTGTTTCTTTTGTTTCTTTTATTGTCCTGTTTGAATGTTTTTACTAGTATATAGTGGAGCTTTTCTCCTCGGGCCTCTGCTGAAAATGGACATGTATCTAGCCAGACTAGCCCGGTCAACAAATGTAAAATAAATAAATAAATAAATAAATAAATAAAAGATGGGAAACAAGCGCAAAGGCGGGCTTTTAAACCAGTAAGTTGAAAGAGATGGAAAAACTGCCAAACATCCAATAAACTACAATTTCTGGGCCAGAAACCACTCTTGTGGTAGACAGACTACCTAGTGCTTACCACTCCCACTGATAAGCTAGAAGGCTTCCCTCCAACACAGAAAGGCATGGGAGGCTCAGAAGCTTACAAACAGTACTGGATACAGCAAGTCTGTATCTGGACTAGACTACTTACAGGAAAGGTGGGAAACAATGACAAATGCAGGGTTCTAAATTACAAATTTGAAAGAGATGGAAAAACTGCCCAAACTGCCAATAAACTACAATTTCTAGGCCAGAAACCACTCTTGTGGTAGATAGACTACCTAGTGCTTACCACTCCCACTAATAAGCTAGAAGGCTTCCCTCCAACACAGAAATGCTTGGGGGGCTCAGAAGCTTACAAACTTTTGACCCAAAGTTCTCGGATCTAAAACTGCCCTGGTGGGTGCCGGATCCAAGGACCTAGGATCCAACAGCCTAGGACACTTGGTCGGAGCATCCTCAATGGAAAGCTTCTTTCTAGCCCCAGAAGAGCCCACCTTGGCTGGAGAACCAGTGACCAAGGGGCCTCCTTTAACCAAGCCTTTAATCAAGAGCTTATTATGACAGTCGACCAAAGCCCTTGGGTTGAAAGCGGCACAAATGCCACATTCCACCTCGAGGTGGTCACCGCCAAGACAGTAAAGGCACTCCTCATGTGAGTCGAAAAAAGGCATTGTTCGCCCACAAGGGCACAGGCACCAACACTTTCTTAGCCTCTCTACTAGGCAAACCCTTGCACCTACCTTTTTATTACCCTCTCTCCTTTAAGGTGCCCCTCTCCTCACTAATATCCAAAATTTTACAAAATCCAAACTTGATATGTGTTACAACAAAATAGCAAAATTTGTCACCAAGGCCAAATTGGTGCCCCTCTCCTCACTAATATCCAAAATTCTACAAAATCCAAACTTGACATGTGTTAGAACAGAATAGTAAAATTTGTCACCAAGGCCAAATTCTCATCCCACCACTGTAAGTCACTGAAACAATTAGGGTGGCTGGAACTCCCCCACCATCTCTCATTCACCCAACTAACTACAGTGCACAAAATAATCTACAGACTCACAGACTGTCCTGCTCTCCCAACTCTACTTGCCAAATACCATCCCAGCAGGCATCTAAGATCTGAAAATCATCTACTTCTAAAAGCAGATAAGCTCACCTTACCTGCTGGTCAACTCCTATATTCCTTCACCGTCGCCAGACTATGGAACTCACTTCCACCTTCTATAAGAAACACAGGCAGCACCGCCATCACCTTCAAACAAATACTGAAAAATCTCAACTCTTCCTGGCTATGTTCCTGCTCTATAAACTAACCTCTTCACTCTCCTTATATGATTACTAGACTCCTATGTCTTTTGCTACTAGTGACTGATGATACTTTCTCCATGTTTATTTTTTATTTTTATCTTCACATGTTGATACTGGTGCAATAATATATCTCTGTTTATACCTCTCTGTGAATTCACTGAATTCTACTTTAATGCATATTTTCTGTATATATTACTGCAATCAAACAAACTAGATTCCTGCCTTTATGTATATATTCTGTATATGTTACTGTATTTACTATCTGTAACACTGTTTCTACTTCTGTAACAATTAATAGGTTCATGGGTTCATAGGTAGGTACTAGGCTATCTGCCCGAAGGTATTTATAAGCCTAGCCAGAATGTGTTGGCTTTCGCCACCCCCTTAGATTAGTTCCTTGTGCCTCTGTCCAGCAGAGCCACTGAAGAGATCCCCGAGGTAAACTTTCTGTTTCCCATCTACTCGTTAAGATTTCATTTGAAGAGGGTTAGCGAGGAGCTCTGCCTGATGTAGATTGGGATCTTGTTCCAAAGCATGGGAAGTCTCTGGGACAGAAATCTATCCCTCCAGCATGTCCTATTTATTGCTGTAGTGAGGTTTAGATCCCTAGAGCATGTGCCTCGCAGGGATAAAGTTTTCTTTAGGTGGAATTTGTCCAACAATTCTGGGTTGGACATGGCCTTATATGTCAGGCAGAGATCACCTCTGAGTAGGCAGTATGCAACCGAGTACAGCTGTAATTTCTTCAGTCAAGCTGCATAGGGCATCTGATTGAGGCCAGTGATCCTCTTGGTGAGGTACTTCTGTGGTCTTTCCAGCTGTTGCAGGTGTCTTGTAAAGTACATCCCAAATGGGGCGTTGTACTCTATGATGGGTCTGATGAGTGATGAGTAGAGGGGTACAATGACCTCTTTTGATCTGGATGCGAACCCTTCTGTGATTAGGTGGGCCACGTAGAAAGATTTTCTAACCACTTTGGCAATGTGATTATCAAAGTTGAGATTACTATCTACTTGGGTCCCCAGATCCCTTATTACATCTTCCATATTTAGGGGACTACCACCTATGTGGCAGTTTGTGGGTACTTTGTTTTTTCCAAAGGGGATGACTATGCACTTTTTGGCATTTAGCTTGAGGCCATGATTTTGACACCAGGTATCCGTCTCAGTGAGACCCTTTTGGAGGATGTCTGTGTCAGACAGAGACTCAGTTACAGCCCCTAGTTTGCAGTCGTCTACGAACTTGGTCAGCCATAGTCCTCCTGTGCTTGCCTGTACCTCTGAGAAGTATATGCCGAACAGGAGGGGTCCTAGGACTGAGCCCTGGGGAACTCCACTTGTAACAGATTTAGAGTCGGACCTAGCTCCCGCCACTCTCACCATGTGGGTTCTGTCCGTGAGCCAGTTGGCATGGGAAATGGTGTTGAAGGCCTTTGCGAGGTCTAGGTAGGCTGTGTGGACCACCTTTCCCTCATCTATAGCCTTGGTAACTGTCTCAAAGAAGTCCACCAGGTTCAGGAGGCATGATCTGCCCTTACCAAAGCCAAACTGGGTAGGGTCCAGTGTTTGGAGGTTCCCAATGTCTCTGTTAATGAGTTCCATGATGATGTGCTCCATAGCCTTGCAGACCAAGCTAGTCAGGCTTATAGGGGGATAGTTCCCAGGGTCTGTTGTGGCTCCACCTTTGTGAAGCAGAATAACCGCTGGTGTGCACCACTCTATGGGTACGTAGCTTGTGGAGAGACTGAGTTTGAACAGTGTGTTTAGGTGAGGGGTTAGTTCGTCTTTGAGCTCGTGTAGGATGCAGCCTGGGACACCGTCCGGTCCCACTGATGCTGTGTTTTTGGCTTTGGAGAGGGCTATTTTAACCTGAGTGTCTGCGATTTCAGGGATTCTACATTCTTCTGGTATGGTTATGGGCCCTCTTGGGGGTGAGAGGGGGATGAAGTTTGCGCTGAACCTGTCTGCCAGGATGTTGGTGATATCGGTCGGTTCAGTGCATTTTGTGCCATTCTGCACTAACTTTGAGCAGATCTGAGCATTGCCACTTAAATTCTTGACATAGCTAAAGAATGCCTTGTGGTTATCTTTGGAGCTCTTGGCCATTTTTCTTTCAAAGCTTGCCTTGGATGATTTTATGAGGGATCGTAGTTTCGTGCTGATACTGATCAGGAATGTCTTCCCTTCTTGGGATTTTACTCTTTTCTGTACTAGTTTCCTCCTTCTATTGTATAGCTTGTTTACAGCAGGAGTCCACCAGACTGGTTTCCTTTTCTTGTATGAGTGAGTCTTGGTTTTGCTTGGGATGGCATGATCCATGCATTCTTGTAGGTGCCTGTAGAATGCATTAGTAAAGATATTTGCAGCTTGGACAGCGTTATCCTTCAGCATGAGGGCTTTGAAACTTTCCACCTCGGTCTTAAGTAACGTGAAGTTTGCTTTTGAAAAGTTTTTCATGGTGGTTTTCTTGTCCGGGGGTGGGGGCAGAACGTGGATATCCAAAGTGATTTTGTTTATGGTCAGATCTAACCAGTGAGGGGTTGACCTCCGTTGTGGAACACCGGTCGCCCATGTTGGTGATGACCAGGTCCAATATGTTATCACCTCTGATGGGAGTGTTGACCAGCTGAACCAGGGTGTTTGAGTTTATAAATTCTAGGAAATGTTGGGCAAGGGAGTTAGTACTAGTGTAGTTCTCCCAGTTAATGTTTGGATAATTGAAATCACCCAATATTAGGGTGTTTGGTAGGACCTTTATGTTTCCCAGTGTTTCCAGGAATGTGGAATGGGGGTCCTGGGACATGATGGGTGATCTGTAGCAAGCTACAATTTGAATTGCAGTTTTGCCCATTGTTAGTTGCACATGGATGATCTCTGAAGTATCGTGCTGTGCCACTAACCTGGAGGTGTGGGTATCCTTGATGAATATGGATATGCCCCCGCCTTTTGTATTTCAGTTTGGGTTCTGTGGCCAAAATGTATGTTATGAGTTGTAGCTTGGTAGTGCTAGGGTGCTCTCTGGAGCCTTAAACCAGGTTTCTGTTACTGCATATATATCGATTTTCTCCATACTGAGGAGTGCCTCGAGTGCATGCATTTTGACGTTCAGACTTCTGGCATTGAGCAGCACTACCCTCACTTTTTTGTTACTTGTGCTATTTACAGCGGTAGGTTTGTCTTTTGAGCATTGCCTAAAAAAGGCACTATGGGGGTGGCAAGAGCCTTGGCCAGTATTCGAAAGCCTAAGGGTGACAGGTGCAAGCAGTCTCTAGTGAAGCAGCGTGGCTTGTCAAGCATGTCATCCCAGGTGGACAGACACTGGATCCCCTTTGAATGACACCAGAAACATAGCCAATTGTTGAAACTGAGAATGTTTTCTTTATACCGTGGTATCATTCTTGGTGAGGGCAGGATGCTACTCAGGGTCGGGTCATACCGGCCTGGGCTACGTGATCAGAGAGCTCTTCCATGTCTCTTTTCATATAGTCCAGACAGGTACGGCTCACGTCATTCACACCAACATGGACAATGACAGTCATATTTTTACTTGTTCTGTAGTGACCTGAGTGCTTGTGTTATGTGGCAGGTCCTGGCGCCCGACAGGCAGCTAACAGTAACCTTCTCCTTATTCAGCCTAGTGACTGGGACGTCAGTGTGCCTGACTATAGTCATCTATTACTACTATGTTGGGTATGTTATTTTGCATGGCACACTGGTTTTGTGAAGTACGTGTTTCATGGTTTGTGTTGGGGGGTGGAGGTTGCTTGGATGTTTGCTTTGGAGGTCTCTGTTGGTTTTGCAGATTTTTATTTAGAGCCTCTGAGTATGTTTTCATGTATTTAAGTGTGTTTTTTCCAGTGCTGCTTTAATAGGTTTATATGAGACTGGTGGGGCAATGAAAGTATTTCCCTTCTCCTCTTGACTGTTTGATCCAGTCTTGGGTTGAGAGAGTTTAGTCTCCAGTTTGGCTGTATAATTGCATCTCTTGCATATATTAGTGTTTGGTGGTAGGAGGAGTGGGTTGTCTGTGTACATAAGGCAGTTGTAACATTGCCTCAAAATGCCCAGACTCACCAGTTGGACTGGAGAGTACACCTGAAACTACCCTTTGGACATGCCTGGATAGGTACAGTTAACTGTTTTACTGGATGGCTGGTAAGGTCGAATAGAGAGCCTTGTCCTTCTGTACAGTACAGGAGGGTCTAGTGCTACGGTTTATAAGTGCTTGCTATACGTTTTGGGTAAGTGCCAGGCTGAGAAATGAGTGGCTTGAGTGCTTAAGTTGAAAGTTTGTCTAGTTCCAAGGGAAAAATTGAACAGGAGACTTTGTGGAGCCGGGAATAGTATTACCCTAGCTAACCGGCGCTGCCCGGCACACAAAACCGGGCAAATACGGTATTTATAGCAGGGAAATGAAAGAGATAGAAATTAGCCCAAAATGGCCAATAAACTACAAATTTCTGGGCTGAAACCCCTACTCCATGGACAGACAGGCTGCTCAAAGCTCCCCTCCCTCACAGGTGAACAGAGAACTTCCTTCTATCCAAGTAAGGTATGGGCAAACACATAGATTTGTAACACAGTCCTGAATTCAGCACTAACCTGAAAACTTGACTATGCTAGCTTAGAAAGGTGGGAAACAAGTATATATATACATATATATATATATATATATATATATATATATATATATATATACACACATATATACACACATATATACACACACACACACACATATATATATATATATATATATATATATATATATGTTTTTTTTTAAGCAGATACACTCAAAAAACACTTTAAATGCACAGAAAAGGATACTTATTGTTATATATCGCAGATCAGAGTTGTAGTCAATGCAACTAGTATTAAAGTAGGAAGAAACAGAAATACAGTAAAAGCAGATGAATAAAGTACAATTTATATATATATATATATATATATATATATATATATATATATATATATATATATATATATTTATAAAACAATAGAAAACGAACAAACTGATTTAAACAAGTTACCCAGTTAACCAGAAAAAAAAGCTCAAAACTGAGCCCTGTTCCAGCAGTCTTCAATCATACAAGTTCTAATTGCACACCCCTGCTTATTAGGGTGCAGGGGAATGTTTATATTTTGTCTGTATCTATGTTCTCATTGGAGCTTTTCCCCCTGACCCCCCACTGAAAATTGACTCTTTTAGGCCCAGTGGACTTTCCCGGTAAACAAATGCAATAACTAAATAAAATTATTCATATTTGTATAATCAACAATATAAATAAAATGAACATCAGTTAAAATGTAAAACCTACAATACAAAAACAGTTTTCATCAACGTCAGTTAAAAGCTTCTCATTTTGCCATGCCATACTCTGTATGCCACTTGGTCTTGCAAATATTAATGTAAATATGGAAATACTGCATATCTTCATAATGCCCAGCACATGACTAACATCTTCAATATACTGGTTAAACAAAGACAGCGACAATGCATTTTCCTTCCTCTATATGTGATGTTTCACATCTAGTTCATCTACAGCATAGATCTTTCATCGTTATGTAAACATGAATTTGCATATGAAAATATGAATAAAAAGAGATAAACACTGATTAATATTCCTCTGTAGCATATCACAGAGTAAGAATCTTGGTGTCATTGTTTTTTACTCATGCCTTGTCCTTTCTTATGCTGCCTATTATTAATTGGCAAGTCACTTACTTATGGAAGTCAGTCCCAAAATGTCAGAGTGCTATAAGGAACTACAGGTATTAAATGGAAATATCCAAAAAGGCACCACAGGTATGAATTAGTCAATACTGCATTCTCCTGGAATATATCTCAGACTGGGAAACAAGTCAGTATATTGTCCAAACATATGAAATAAGACATGAGGTTTCATGCTTGTGTTTAGATTTCACCTACCTGCATGATGTTTTGCTTATTTGGCTTAACAGACTGTACTGCATGAATATGCAAATCTTTTGCTTGAGAAATCTGTGAATTAATGCTTTTGCAAATGTGGCAGTCATCTGTTACATGAACATGTGAATCATGTTTCTTGAATAAGAGAATCATTGTTTCTGTGAATTAAATAATTGAGGACATGTGAATCTTGGTCTGTTAGACTGTGAATAATCTAGACTAACTTCATTGTGACTCTTCTGTTCTTTACTTGCATTTGCATAAAGCAAATTGGGATAAACACACCATTTCACACTGCTTAAGTCCTACATCTGGCAATTTAAAATAGTCTAGTCATCTACAAAGTGACACAATATGGTTTTTGGGATTATCACAATAAATGGTAAGTTATTTCATTAGGGAGGTGTTTTTACTTTAAACCATTAAAGATTTTCTTTTGAAGACCATATGATATGTTTTAATTTTTTAGGGAGCTAATTAAAAGATTTTGCAGTATTTTCCCTGCCTGGATAAATATTTGCAAATATTCCTACTTCTCATAGCAGGCAAACTGGAAACTTCTCATCCCTTAGTCTGCTGATGTTACAATGTACTGTATGTTAAAACTACATTTAACATGAATAACCTCATCAAAGACCAACCTGCAAGTGAATACTGTGCTGTCCCTGTTGTATTTGCTGTAGTGCTGCTTTCTTCATTTGGAACAGGTGTAGTCTTATTAGCTGGTGCTGAGGTAGACAGTGCTGTCTCAGTTTGTTCTGATTTAGGCACAATTGTTATTTTCTTTTCTGATTCAGTACTTGTCCATGTAGTGACATACTGCGGTGTGGTACCTCCTGTCCTCATTGTTGACACTCTGTCAGTTGTGTGTGATGACAGATCTGAGTACGTCGTTGCTTTGGATGTTTCTGTTTTATTTTGTTCTGGTTTAAAATTGAAAATATAACATGTGAAAGTTAGTTTTCAATACGCATAATTAAATAAACCTTAATGTACATCATGAAGAAACACAGAAATCCATGTTAGCTGAAATACTTTTGCTCAGCATTTAACATCCTTTGGGGATGTGTAAGCTAATGAAATCAGTCCAGAATATGAACATCTGCTTTCTATTCTGTATGGTGGCTTTCCCTTCAAACACATACAATGCAAGACAAGTATAACAGCATGCGCAGATTCAGATATATTATTTTTTATTCATAAAATGAGTGCACTACACATAGGATTTCAATTTCAGGCGTGACTTGAAAGAAAAAAAAAACAGGTAGGAAAGTACAAATGTAAAACAAAGTTGTGTGTCATTAGTTATAACTTACAGGTGCAAACATGATTTATACACCCTTCAAAATAATAGAGGTGAACAATAGCTAGTCAAAATGTGTGCATGTGGTCAGGAGTGGCCTTAGGTCAACTGGTGCCCTAGGCAAAAGGGCTGCATGGTGCCCCCCCACACCATCCGGTACCCTCATCCTGGTCTACCTACACCAAATAAATACTGGAAAAGCTCCCCTGCTATAGTGGCACCCTAGGCGGCTGACTATGCATGTAGTATACGTCAGGTTATGCTATCAACACTTCAAAACAAAATCAAGCAATATAAACTGATCATAACAAGTTAAGCAAGTTACCAAACTAGGAATGTGTGGCCTATGTAAGACTGACCAACGTAAAAAAGGAATGTGCTACATACAGAGAATTATGATTGGATATACCAACACAGCAATACGGTTATGTGACTGAGAACTGGATGCCGAGAAATACACTTCAAGAGCAAAGGGTGAAAGGTGAATTTCTTGATAACTATTTTACATGTTTATGGGTTTATGATCAGAGACTCAGTTGTAAACTTTTGTGATTTGTGGTGAGGTTTAGCTGCTGCTGCTGCAGTTTAACCCCCCCCCACACACACACATATATACACTCAGCAGAAGTACTAAAAGTAATGGACACGTCCTCATGTAGAGTGATGTCAAGTGATTCGACAGTTCAAAACAGGAGAGGGGGAGGGGTGGCTAGACGGAATAATTAACATTTATGTTTGTCAGAGTGTCAAAGCCAATGTGATCAGTTGTCCATCATTTCATGCAACATAAACTGTTTGCTTAGGTTAGAGAAAAAAAATAACCATAAAAAAGTTGCTTTAACAGATTTACTCTAACAGCTTTACATGATGTTAGCTGCTCAGCAGTGTGCTTTGCTACTGAGTGTTATTTGTGTGCAAATGTGAAGTGTGTTGCAGATTTTAAAGCTTTTATTTGCTTTCCAAAGTCTCCTGGAGACTGCTGTCTGTGAGGCAGAACAAGTTAATTTATAACAGTAAGGGTTCATACATAAGCACCTCTATAACAGACCTGTTATAGTCTGTTAAAATGTATTGTTTGTTTGTGTCTTTCGGCTTTTCCCGGTTAGGGGTCACCACAGCGGAACTCTGGTCCGCTAATGATTGGCAGTAGAGTTTTACGTACTGGCTTGCCGGGCCTAATGCACAACCTCCAATGAAGGAACGTCCATTCATGGATGTCGCCACACAGAAGATGCTCTAACTGAGAATCGAACGGGCAACGTCTAACTGTGAGGCGACAACACTACTGCAGCACCACCACCGCAATAGTCTGATAAAATGTATTAATGTTTCTATAACAATGTTAATTTGCCCATGGCTTTGGAGTGTAATCAGAGTGTCCCAGGTAATACAGCATAGTTACAGGGTGTAAAACAGAATGCCTTGTAAGATCGTGAATGCAAGATGAGAAGTTCCAAAAAAGGAGAAAATCAAAGGAAAAGAAAAGAACCCTGTACTTTATAGGATGGTAAAGCCGGTTAATGTTCCAACCAGGGGAGCAAATATGCTGTAACTGATCAAGATGGATAATAAATATATGTGGGATATAAAGCTAGAGAAAACCTAGGAAGCAATGAATACAAGACTGTGCAGAGCAGCTACAGACAATCTAAATGCAGAGGTGTAATTCAAGCAGCAGTGCGGGATTCCAAAAGGTGAAGTCTAATGCAAAGCATTATTTTCTACTAGCCAAACTGAAAGTAATAAGAGGTGGTTTCTTTGACGGTTCTCTGAGGAATGATACAGAAAAGATTCTAAAAAGTTAGAGAGTTTGTTTTGAAAAGGAGGCAGTACTGGATTGAAAGGAACAAGTATACCAATGTGCCATGCCAGACAAAATAATTCTTTAACAGTGCTAAATACCATATTTGTTTCCTGACAAAAAGCCTTATTAAGCAGATCTTAAACAGGGGTTAAAAGCTGAAGGTAAGGACTGTATGTTTCAGGAATGAAGGTGGAAACTTGGTTTCATGGAAGGTGGACTAGATACATGGACTACAATATCCAAGAGGTGACACAAAAGAGTGTTTTGAGTGACAGGACTGAGGCATAGCTACAAGCTTAGGAGGAAGGAGAAACAAATAAGGTGGAATGCATACCTGCTGGAGTGCTATATGCCTAGGTAGATCAAATAAGTTTTACATAATCTGACTGAGACAATGCATATCCTTAATAATTCTAGAAAAGAAAGGAGAAGGGAACATAAATGGTGAGTGTACAAAACACTTCTGGTATAAGTAGGGTCAGTGGCCATGTATTTTATAGTATTTTTAATATCTGTCAAATGCTTTTGCAGTAGTATTGGAAAACTTACATAAGTGTCCTAGCATTCATGTACGAATGGACAGATTAATAAAAACAATACAGATGTCACAACACCGAGAAGTTTAATGTATCACATAAAACCATAACTGCTTTCATCCCAAAAGTAAGGATTTCATCAGATGCAAACATCTAAAAGTGCAGTCTTATAAAGACATAGCAATTAATCACACATAAAGATCTAATCAATAAAGACAGCCGCTGTGGTTCAGCGGGTAGCGTTGTCTCACAGCAGGAGGTTCTCCTGTTAGATTCTCGGCTGGAGTGCCTTCTTTGTGGAGTCTGCATGTCCTCCCCATGGTCGAGTGACATTTAAGACATGCAGGTAGGTGCGAGCATGAATGGGCATGCCTTCTTTGAAGGCTGGGTATCGGGCTGGCAACTCGGCACCGTAAAAATCCACTGCCAATCATGAGCGTACCGGAGTTCCACTGTGGTGACCCTTAACCGGGAAAAGCTGAAAGTCTTATTTTAAAGATCTAATCAATAAAAATTATTGACCAATTTTCTACTAACCTAAAAAATATGTACGTGTATATGTGTGAATTTGTTCTCTTACCAGCACACATTGCATATCACATTAAATAAATGTTACATTAAAAAAAAAATGTGTATATATATATATATATATATATATATATATATATATATATATATATATATAAAATATATGTGTGTGTGTGTGTGTGTGTATATATATATATATATATATATATATATATATATGTGTGTGTGTGTGTATATATATATATGTACATAGATATATGGGTTCACTTTATAATCTCGAAATCCTGAAATATTGAATATTGAATTTCAGAATTTCGAGACCAAAAAGCTGAACTCCCAAAACATCGAAACCCCAGAAGCGCAAAATTCAAAATTGCGACTTCTATACTAACCATACACCACACACATACACATACATACACTTTCCAACCTACACACAAACACATGAACCTACCCTACATACAAACCCCCCTGCACCCCCCATGTGAAGGGCGCAGCCCCCCACACCCCATACTAACTCCATGGTCGCGCTACACAGGCAAACACACGAAAACACCACTACACAAGCTACATTCCCCTCGCACACACACATCACAGTAACAAAATACACTGACTCACACTAAAGCCCCTACCCAAAACCCTTAGAACATAAACACTTACCTGAATCTCCAGCTATCCATTAACACAGCACAGCACCAGAACTGCTAATTCAGCATCTCCGAACTTCGAGATTTTGAATTTCATGCTTCTGAGGGTTTCGCTATTATGGGCTTTCGACTTTATGATCTTGAGATTCTGAAATGCGATATTTCAGGATTTTGAGATTATAAAGTGACCCTATATATATATATATATATATATATATATATATATATATTCACTTTATGACCTCGAAATACTGAAATATCGAATTTCATTATTTTGAGACCATAAAGTCGAATTTCCAAAATACCGAAAGTGCATAACCGCAAATCCAGAAATGTTGGATTTGTGGTTATGGTGTTACAGTACGTGATGTGGGATTTATTGTGTGCCTGATGTACAGTTTAGTGTGTGGATTTGGCTGAAATTTAAGGTAAGTGACTACTTTGTAAGGGTTTTGGGTAGGTAGGCGACTATTTTGTACGGGTTTTGGGTAGGTGTGTGAGTGTTTGTGAGTCTGTTCAGCAGTTTTAGGTGTAAGTGTTGAAAGTGGTGGTGTTTGTGTATATGTGAAGCGTGTGTGTGTGTGAGGGGACTGTAGAGTGTGTAGTGGTGAGTTTACTGTCTTTTTCTGTTTGGTGCGATTTCGGAGTTAGTATATATAAGTAGCGGGGGTGCAGGGGTGCTTGCCCCCCCTGCTTATTTGTAGTGTAGGTTTGTTTAATTGTGTTTTTGTGTTTGTGTGTGTTGTGTTTGTTTGTTGTAGTGTAGGTAGGATGGTGCATGTGTTGTGTGGTGTATGGTGTGTGTACGTTCGGGATTTTGACTTTCGCAGTTTTGAGGTTTTGGCATTTTGAAGATTCGACTTTACAGTTTTGAAATACTGAAATTCAGTATTTTAAGATTATAAAGTGAATATATATATATATATATATATATATATATATATATAAATAATAAAGTATAAAAAAATGAAAATATAATCATTAAATGTCCATGGATCTTAACTGCAAGATATCACTAAATGACATCTTATCATTCAAGCTAGGGGGAGGTGTTAAATTTTATTTAATTTGCCGGTAAATTCTGTAGCTTCAATAATTGCTCCACAGCACCCACCTCTTATAGGTTTAGGAATTATTCCACCACATAAAATAGTATATATTTTTTTAATCATTACAGAGTAGAATGTTTAAATAATGCATTACTAACATCCTTTCTTTTTATTGCATAGTAATGCTCATAAATTTTGTTTTTTAGTTATCTTTCAGTCTTTCCAACATAAGAAAAAACATTGCAGGACATACATAAAGCAATATAAACAACCCCTGCAGTTTTACAGTTACATTTATAGTTGTGTTTAATACTTCTTGGGTAAGATGTAATTCCTATGTTAGAACTATCATAAATAAAATGACACTGTGAACATGTACCACATTTCGCATTGCCATACTGTTGCCCCTGTTTAACTGATCTTTCAACTATATTTTTAATATTCTTACCTCTTTTGTACACACATTTTGGGGTATCCAGCTCACATAAAACATTCTCCGCAAGATCTTTAAACAAATTCCAGTTCCTAATAATAAACTCTTTTACGTGTTCACTGAAATTAGAGAATGGTAAAACCATAGCTTTCTCAAAACCATTGTCAATATTTCTAACTTTAATACTTAAATCAGTTTCCTCCCTCAAAATAGGTGCACATCTGTTATTCCTGCCATCTTTAACTATATTTATCATGTCACAAACTAGTTTTTGTGTTGCCTCTTTCTAAAAACATATTATGTAATTTAACACTTACACTAATAACTTTTTCGTCTTCTGAAACAAGTCTAGAAATTCTGACAAACTCACCCTTCACCAAATTCTTTTTTTTTTTCAGAAAGGGTGGGGACTAGAAAAATGTAAATAGGAACTGGAAAAGGTGGGTTTACAAAAAAATGTGGATTCATAGGAAATAATCTCATAATTTTTATAAATAGCAATGTAATAACCAAATAATCTATATTAGTCCAATCCATATGGTGGGTAAATTGAAGGAATGATGTACTGTTATTAATATAACGCATATATTCAATCAACACTCCCTGTCCATGGGATCAAAATGTCATCTAAAAACCTCACATATACTGGCCTATATTTCCAGTATTGGGACCCCATAATTTTCTGTTGTTCCCAATACCAAAGTGCAATATTAGCAACAACAGGGGCTGAGGCAGCACCTATAGCTACACATCTAATTTGTTTAAAATATTCATAGTCAGAAAATACAAAACGGTTATACAAAACAATTTCTATAAAGTTGAGTATGATATTAATATCTATATAATTTAGCATTATACCAGTGGTAAGGACTTCCCTAAACCACTCAAGTCCTACTTCATGAGGTATAACTAAGAAAAGATCTTTAACATCGATAATAACAAATATGACATCTTCCACATAATCAAAGTCAGCAATTTTTCTAAGATAATCCCATGAATCTTTTAAAACACACCACTTGTCAAAATAATCCTTTAACATATAGCAAACCTGTAGATCAAAGTGTAAACCTGTAAATCAAAGTATAACATCTGTGTGCTATGTCTTCAAGAAGCATGCAAGGCTGTGCATACATGTATAAATTCCAGACATGTGCAATGCCTAGTGCCATTTCCAGCCAGAGAGTGAGCATGTATGATCACAGTAGTTAGTTTGTGTATAAGTTATGTACGTCATGGTCAATAAGCCTCTACACTGATGTGTTTGTATAGAATAACGCTGCTTAAACAGAACCCACAAAGGCTCATTTATTCATGTACCTACACAAAAGCAACATGGTGTCAGAACTGGGATGGAAAAGAGAAGAACATTTGGAGCCATGAGATGTAAAGACAACAGCAAAGGTAAAAACTGAGAGAAAATACAACCAGAAAGAATCAAAGGTAATGAAAAATAACACAAATTGTTTACTTGATGCGAAAAGAGGCAAGAGAGGGCATTACAAGGGTACAAAATGCATTATCAGTTAACCTGAAAGTACAAAAATGTTTGTTAAATAAAGAAAATGTTTAAGACAAAAGTATTTGAGAAGATGTTTGAGTTTAAAGTACAAAACGGGCATGTTTGAGGCAGAACAAGTGTGTTCAAGGCAAAATTGGGCAGGTTTAGAGTAAAATGAGCACAAGAAAAGTATGTTGGGTATAAAAAAGGGCTTAAATGAGCAAAAAGGAATATAATAAGAAAAAAGAAATGGGCACAATAAGCAAAAATAAAGCAAGGCGACTGCTTGTGTTTGGGCAAAGTGGTGTGTTTGAGCATAACTATGACTTTGTATTGTAACAAGGGCGTTGTTAAAGTTAATCAAAGTATCTCAGAGTATGTAGAAGTGCTTACAGTATGTGCTTGTTACTATGCATGTATTTCAAAGAGTTCACTGTGTGCAAAGTGTAATTATTTCGTGTAATCCAGTCAAACATAGTTATTTGAAGAAAAGTTCTTGTGCTGGGTGTATCTATTCGCACAGTGCCGCCATTATAGATTGCTTCTTGTACTGTAAAGCATAGCAAGTTACCGCCATTTTGGGAACGTTTCAGTGTACTGCATATAGTCATTTGCAAAGTGCAATTACTTCAAAATATATTGAATTTTGGGCAACAGAAGTTCGATGTATTTGCATTGTACAGTTGCTTGATATGTTTCTTGCATTGATAAAAGGTGTTGCTTACAAAAGATTACAAGAGTATTACAGTGATTGTGAATTGTTCAGTTGCATCATAAAGTTCTTGAATGTTTCTTAAAGTGTTGACTTTAACAAGTGATGGCACATTATTTTAGCATTTTTACCTTTACCAATTATCTTAGCATTCCTGCCTTTGTCGATAAAAGTTCCAGGTGATTACTTTAGCATTTCTGCCTTTACCAATTCTGAAAGTACATTACTTTAGCATTTCTGCCTTAACCAATTCTGAAAACATAGTGAGTGATGATAAATAACTTTAGCATTTCTGCCTTTACCAATCAAAGATTTCATAAAGCATCAAAAAGTCCGCAAAATTATTCCGCAAAGCTCTGTAAAGCATCGAAAAGTAAGAAAAGCTATTCCGTAAAGTTTCGTAAAGAACTGATAGCGCAAAAAAGCTGTTTCACAAGGTACAATAAAGCATAGAGAAATGTGAAAAGCTATTTCACAAAGTACAATAAAGCATCGAGAAGTCCAAGAAGATTATTTCGCAAAGTCTAGTGATTCAAAAGCACTACGAGGTTGTTCATGCCCATAATTCTGATAAGTTTGAAAAGAGAAAATATAAGTTTGGAGCATTGAGCAAATTGTGCTTATGCCATTTACTTATGCACATGTGTGTTTGGGTATATTTGTGCTTATTTGCAGGACCCTTTGCTGGTATGTGTGAATATGGCAGACGGATTCAGAAAACCAGCCACTTGTGTTTGATCAGAATACTGCAAAAAACTGGAGAATATCTGAACAACAGTACAATATTTTCATACAAGCAGCTTATGCAGATAGAGAGGTGCGTGCCAAGGCATTCATTTTGTTAAATCTAGCAGGATCTGAAGCCATAGATAGAGAACATTCATTTATATATGCACCGGCAGTGTATGAAAGTGAAGGTGCAGACAGCCATATTGTTGTGCAAGCTGAATCAAAGGAAGACCCCGAGTGTTTGAAGCTTAAGTTCAGAGAAATGTGCAACCCTCAGACGAATGTTACATTAGAGAGGCATTTGTTTTACAGAAGAAATCAGAAACCAGGGGAAACATTTGCAGCTTATATAAGTGACTTGAGAAACAGAGCTAAAATGTGTCGGTTTGGTGATTTGAAAGATGAGCTGATAAAGAACAGATAAAGAACAGTGCTGCAGTGAGAAATATTTTATTTTGCGACAGTGATTTGACATTAAGCAAAGTAATATAGATTTTAGATTAAGCGCTTTCATCTGTAAACTACAGACTTCATCATGTAAACCATTTAGATATGAGAACCAGGGTTCTATCCTGGGTTATGTCTTTTATGTAAATTTGCCATTCTATACACTTTTTTCCTGTTTCTTGTGCAGATATTGGCAAGAGTTTGGTTTACATTATGTTTTTGTGAACAATTTTATTAATAATAGCAAATATATTTTTTTTACATATTTTAGTAAGGTGAATGTGAGTTGTATGTATGTGAATTGTATGCAAAGAAAATTATTGTAATGCGTTTTACTTCTGTTTCTTTAAATGACAGATTATTTAAAATTTCAAATATAATTGTTAGAGTGATTTTATTGGTTGTAAGTAACTATATAAGCACACTTAATGACATTTTTTAACAGATTCTAATGAAGTCTGTAGTTTGCAGACAAAAGCGCTTAATCTATGTGTGACGATTAAAGATTCTTATCTGCATAGTGAGTTTGTTCACTTTGTTCAGGACTGCTGCAGGGGAGTACAGGTGCTATCTGTATGGACCATAAATTGTTTTATCTTGGTTTAGTTGTTTGGGACCCAGCATTTTCTGTCTTCTTCAGGCGTACTTGAAAGTTGATTATTTCCTAATCACCCATCGTCTAGAAGAAGGTATCTATGAGGTTCATTTGATTCTTGGTGCCCTTTATGACCCTAGCATGGAGGTGTAGTCCCAAAATAATTAAAACTGCAGAAGACTGGCCCACTGATCCTTAAAAAAAAAGGACTCTGAGAATTATGGGCTTCCTAGCTATAGTGAGAGTTTAAAAATACTGCCATTTCTGCCTGGCATGCATGGGGATCTTTAATGTAGTGAGTGTTTGATTTTGTTCATCAGCCAGTATGCTACAGGAATAAGATTACCTTGGATTACCTAAATGACAAAGAAAAGACAATAAATGTGCTCAAAGAACTAGAAATGTTTAAAAGGGAGATTAGAAATGTTAAAACTGAACTGATGCACCAGATGTGGGATAGGATTAGACTGCTTAATTGGTCTAGGCATTTCAGTCCACCAAAAATTTTAGCTCAGGGACTTAAGGAGACAAAACAGTCAGTGGCCATCCTAGCTTTGAGGAACAAGGATGGCACAACTGCTATTCTGCTCAGGCCATTAACAAAATTATGACTGCTTATTTGCAGAGTATTTATCAACCCAGACTAGGGTCCATGGCAGCAGATTGGAATGATTATTCTGAGAAGGTTAACTGGCTTCAGTAACCTGATGTTTTTGTTACAATGCTAGATAGTCTGATAATGTGCAGTGAAATTCAAAAAGTTATCAGAGATCTAAATTTGGGAAAGCTCCTGCCCTAGATGTCTTCCTTCCTGAACCATATAAATGTTTGGGAATGACTATCACCCCTGCTTTACTATTCCTCTACTGTGAACGTTTTGAATAGAGATCCCCACCTTATCACTCACAGATGACCAAAATTATGACATTCCTTAAAGAAAGACAGAATATGCTGAACCCACAAAATGATAGACCAGTTTCCCTTGTTCTGGCAGATATCAAGACATTAGTGATAGTCTTAATGGCCAGATTAGAAGAGTGTCTTTATCTCCTAATACCTAGTTCCCAGCAAGCCTTTTTGAAAGGTCAAATGAGGACACAGGGGTTAGTGTGATCATAATATCTGTCATTTGAGCATAATAAGTAATGACACAAGAGCAGCTTTATTTTTTAGAATTTCATACTCTCTTCTTTGGGATTTCTTTTTGTACGTCTTTGCCTTTGGTATTTTCAACAGCATGGTGTAGACTGCTTTACCATTAATCCTTGGTGCAAGTAATGACCAGTAGGTTTTGTTGTCATTATTTGAGTTGCACATGGAAATGTGTCAGAGCTGTCCTTTGTCCCTACTGCTCTTTGTGTTGGTGGAAGAATCCCTGAATTTACTATCAGACAAGACTGCACTCATTAGGAACACCATTAACAGAAGGGGAACACCGTCACTTATCTATTGTTTGTTGATGATTTTATTTTACGGCTGAGTAAAATGGAAATGATGATGGGTGGGATGTTTAATGTGTTGTCCAAGTTTGGAAAGCTTTCTGGGCTGGAACTAAATAGGTGGAAAACTGTTTTCTTCTCATTAATGTAAAACGTGACAGAGAACAAGCCGATATATTGAAATATGGGATTCAACAGAAAACAACTATTTGCTATCTGGGCATCAGAATCACTCAAGATTTTAGGAATCTGTCTGGTAGTTGGCTTAGTGGATTAAGGAGCTGTTAATGAGCTGTTCCCCGTGGTCCAGTTGTGCAAGGTTTGATTCCCTCAGCTTTTGTTAACCGTGTGACTCTAAGCAAGTCACTTAACCAGATACCACTCCAGGGCTGAGTCTAAAAATAGTCCAAGGAGATCAGTGCTCTACCCTGGAAAACAAATACAAATAAAATAAATAATCTGATTTTTGAAATTCTACTACCCTTTGACACTTTTTGTGAGACAAAATTTAGAGAATGGAAAAAGCTACCCCCCTTCTAGCTAGAATTTCTGTAATGCATATGCTGACCCCTCCCAAATTCCTTTTTTTTTTTGCTTGGAACTTTCCAGGACTGGCATCCCACCCCTCAGTAAATATGATTCAGAAACCTTGACGTTTATTTCAGATTCTAGCCACCTGTGAATTGCTAGGAAGAAGGTGATGGCCTCCAAGAAACTGGTTGGGCTGGGACTCCTGGACCTGAAGCAGTATGGCTAAGCTGTGAACTTATCACATTTTATGGGAGCTAGATACTATCCTACTCTGATATGGGTAATAACAGAATTCATGCCTATTCAAAAGCAGAATCAGAGAATATCTGTATGGGAGAGTCACAGAGTCTGGGATCGTGGGGGATTAAAACATAGTTTAGGGAAGGTCATAGCAAAGTTATTGGGAAATAAAAGAACTCTGACATAGAGTATGGGTCAACAATTCTAAAATTGAAGGGTGCCCTATATTTTGCCTTCAGCAGATTCAAAATAATATTATGTTTTGGGGAGACCTCTTCCCAGAGTAGAAGAGTGGCCCCTAACCCTACTGAAATGTTGGGTGAAAGTGAAAGATCACCCCCTTGCCTTGGTGGCAATACCTTCAGTTATAGAGCTTTGAGAAGTACCTTGCTGGGTCCTTTTGGAACTGGGGGTTACATAAGGAGCAGAAACCCTGTTCTCCCTTTCCCAACCTTTGCATACCTTGTCTCACCTTTACCATGGGATGGATGACTGTACTAGTACAGTATTTGAGCAGGATAGTCAAAAACGGGCCAGTTTGTTATCAACAGAAATGTGTCTTGGGTAAATGTGTTGCCAATGGACTCCAAATGGCACCATCATGCCCCTCTCTATTTTATGTACTTTAAAAAGTTATATTTTTGGCACCCTTCCCAGTTTAAAATAAGGTCTAGGAGATGGGGTAGTGACTTATGCTGAAGATGTGGTAATCTGAATGCTGACTATCTGCACGTATTACAGTTCTGCCCGTTAGTCAGAGTATCTGGTCTAAGGCCTATTCTGCCATTGTTTGGACCTTATGGAAACCTATCCTACCCATATCCGCTCTTGCTTTTTTGTATTTTTGGTATCTTCTATCTTCCCTTTACCTTTACTGCTGGAGGGCATATGTGGCTCCTACACGTGACTACAGTGTTCTCAGTTATAATCTTTAAGTACTGGAAACGGATTAAAGATGGTGTTACACTGATGGGTATAGTTATGGTAACAGATTATGTGAAATGCTAATTGCAGACCCCGACTTTTCTTTAGTGAATGACTGGTGTTTCTTTTTATTTTTTATGGAGTTTCTTGACATAAAATTGTTTGGGCTTGATCAACTGGGATTTATGAGTTTATATTATAGTGATTTATCAGATATTTAGTTTACTGGATTTAATAACTTTGGTTACTAACCTTCTATGTTAAGTTATACAATGTCTACATCCTGAATGTATGTGGATATCTCAATTAGAATATATGATTTGTATGGTTTAGTTTTCTATGCCATTTGTTTCAATGTTTAATCAACTTATTGTTGTCTCAATAAAGGCTACATTGTATTAAAAAAGAAAATTATTCATATTTGTATAATTAACAATATAAATAAAATGAATATCTCATAAATTGTAAAATTTACAATGCAAATGTCAACAACAGTTTTCGTCAGCATCAGTTAAAGTTTCTTGCCATACTCTGTATGTCACTTGGTTACTTGGTTTTGTAAATTTTAATATGTGTGTGCGTGTGTGTGTGTGTGTGTATATATATATATATATATATATATATATATATATATATATATATATATGGAAATATTGCATATCTTTATAATGTTGAGCACGTGACTACCATCTTCAATACACTGGATATACAAAGGCCGTGACAATGGGTTTTTCTTCCTCTACACTTGATATTTCACATCATGCTCCACTCAGCATGAAGCTTTCATAGCTATGTAAACATGAATTTTAAATATGAAAATATGAATAAAAAGATAAACAGTGATTAATATTCCTCTGTACCATATCACAGATTAAACATTTTGGTGAGTTTTTTACTTATGCCTTGTCCTTTCTTATGCTGTCTATTATTAATTGGCAAGTCACTTTCCTTATGGAAGTCTGTCCCAAAAATGTCAGGGTGCCATAAGGAACTACAGGTATTAAATGGAAATATCCAAAAAGGCACCACAAGTATGAATTAGTCAATACTGCATTCTCCTGGAATATATCCCAGCCTGGGAAACAAGCCAGTGTATTGTCCAAACATATCAAATAAGACATGAGGCTTCATGCTTGTGTTTAGATTTCACCTACCTGCATGATGTTTTGCTTGTTTGGTTTAACAGACTGTACTGCATGAATATGCAAATCTTTTGCCTGAGAAATCTGTGAATTAATGCCTTTGCAAATGTGGCAGTCATCTGTTACTTGAACATGTGAATCATGTTTCTTGAATAAGTGAATCATTGTTTCCGTGAATTAAATAACTGAGCACATGTGATGTGAATCATGGTTTGTGTTAGATTGTGAATAATCTAGACTAACTTCATTGTGACTCTTCTGTTCTTTACTTGCATTTGCATGCAGCAAATTGGCATAAACACACATTTTGCAATGCTTAAGTCCTACACCTGGCAATTTAAAATAGTCTACTCATCTACAAAGTGACACAATATGATTTTTGGTATTATCACAATAAAGGGTAACTTATTCCATTAGGGAGGTGCTTTTACTTGAACCCATTAAGGAGTTTCTTTTGAGGGCCATAAGATATGTTTTAATTTTTTAGGGAGCTAATTAAAAGATTTTGCAGTATTTTCCCTGCCTGGATAAATATTTGCAAATATTCCTACTTCTCATAGCAGGCAAACTGGAAACTTCTCATCCCTTAGTCTGCTGATGTTACAATGTACTGTATGTTAAAACTACATTTAACATGAATAACCTCATCAAAGACCAACCTGCAAGTGAATACTGTGCTGTCCCTGTTGTATTTGCTGTAGTGCTGCTTTCTTCATTTGGAACAGGTGTAGTCTTATTAGCTGGTGCTGAGGTAGACAGTGCTGTCTCAGTTTGTTCTGATTTAGGCACAATTGTTATTTTCTTTTCTGATTCAGTACTTGTCCATGTAGTGACATACTGCGGTGTGGTACCTCCTGTCCTCATTGTTGACACTCTGTCAGTTGTGTGTGATGACAGATCTGAGTATGTTTTTGCTTTGTATGTTTCTGTTTTATTTTGATCTGGTTTAAAATTGAAAATATAATATGTGAAAGTTGTAGTTTTCAATATGTATAATTAAATAAATTTTAATGTACATCATGAAGAAACACAGAAGTCCATGTTAGCTGAAATACTGTTGCTCAGCATTTAGCATCCTTTGGGGATGTGTAAGCTAATGAAATCAGTACAAAATATGAACATCTGCTTTGTATTCTGTATGGTGGCTTTCCCTTCAAACACATATAATACTAGACAAGTAAAACAGCATTAGGAAATTCAGATATATTAGTTTTTATACATAAAATGAGTGCACTACACTCACTGATATGCAATTTCAGGCATGACCTGAAAGAAAGAAAAAAAAAAAAAAACAGGTAAAGAAGTACAAATGCAAAGCAAAGTCATGTTTCATTAGTTATGACTTACAGGTGCAAACATGATTTATACAGCCTTCCAAAATAATGAAATATATATTTATTTATAATACAAAAAATGAAAACATAATCATTAAATTAAATGTCCATAGATCTTAATTGCAAGATGCCATTAACTGATATCTTATCATTCAAGCCAGGGGGAGGTGCTACATTTCATTTAATTTGTCAGAAAACTTCTCAAGCTTCAGTCATTGCTCCCCAGTACCCACCTCTTATAGGTTTAGGAATTGTTTCTACCACATAAAATGAGATTGTTTTTTAAATAATTACAGAGTGTAAAATGTTTAAATAATGCATTACTAACATCCTTTCTTTTTATTGCATAGTAATGCTCATAAATTCTGGTTTTTAGTTGTCTTTCAGTCTTTCCAACATTAAAGTCATTGCAGGACATACATAAAGGAATATAAACAACCTCTGCAGTTTTATAAGTTACATTTACAATTGTTAATACTTCTTGGGTAATATGTAATTGTTGTATCATAAATAAAAAACACTGTTAACATGCACTACATTTCGACATGTCATAGTGTTGCCCCTGTTTAACTGATCTTTCAACTATATTGTTACTATTCTTACCTCTTTTATACACAAATTTTGGGGTATCCAGTTCACATAAAGCATTCTCTCCAGGATCTTTAAACAAATTCCATTTCCTAATAATAAGACCTTTTACCTTTTCATTGAGATTAGAGTATGGTAAAACCAAAGCTTTCTCAAAACCATTGTCAATATTTCTAATTTTAATACTTAAATCAGTGGCCAAATGCAAAATATGTGCATATTTGTTATTCCTACCATCTTTAACTATATTCATCATGTCACAAACTAGTTTTTGGGGTAGCCTCTTTCTAAAAATATATTATGTAATTTAACACATTCACTAATACTTTTTTTTTTCTTGTGAAACAAGTCTAGAAATTCTGACAAACTCACCCTTCATCAAATTTATTTTTTTGCCAGAAAGGGTGTTTAAGTAGAAAAATGTAAATTGGAACTAGAAAAGGTGGGTTTACAAAAAATTGTGGATGCATAGGAAAGACTCTAATTTTTATAAACAGTAATTTAATATCCAAACAATCTATACTAGTTCAATCCATAAGGTGGGTAAATTTAAGAAATGATGTACTGTTATTAATATGACACATAAATTCAATTAACACTCCCTGTCCGTAGGATCAAAATGTCATCTAAAAACCTCAAATATATTGGCCTATATTTCCAGTATTGGGACTACATAATTTTTTGTTGCTCCCAATACCAAGGTACAATATTAGCAAAAACAAGGGCCTGAGGCAGCACCCATAGCTACACATCTAACGTGTTTATAATATTCATAGTCAAAAAATACAAAATTGGTATACAAAACAATTTCCATAAAATCAACTATGATATTGATATCTATATTATTCAGCACTGCACCAATGGTAAGGACTTCCCTAAACCACCCAAGTCCTACTTCATAAGATATAACTAAAAAGGTATTTAACATCGATAGTAACAAATGTGCCATCTTCCACATAATCAAAGTTAGCAATTTTTCTAATATAATTCCATGAATCTTTTAAAACATAACACTTGTCAAAAATTCCATTAACCTATAGTAAACCCATTTCGTAAGAGGTTCTGTCTTAGATCTTCCATTTGCTACTATGGGTTTCAAAAGTGGATTCATCATATTTTTGTGATTCTTGAAGATGCCAAAAATTGATGGCAGCACCGGATGTTCAACTTTCAGATACTTAATAGTACTGTTATCGAATCCATATTCAAAAATAGCATCATCTAACCACACATCAATTTTATGCCACAAAATATTTATCTGGATTAATGATGATACTTCAAAAAATTATTCATCTTGTAGATATTGGGGCATCTTAGCAACATATAGGGTTGTATCCATAATAACAACCCCTCCCCTTTTATCTGTCTTCATTATACATATATTTGGATCATGGGGTAATTGACACAACAAGATATATTCCTTTTTAAATTAAAACGTTTGTTATTGTGGTCATTTGTATTGCTTTTCAAAATTTCTAATATTAGACTCAGTTTTTCAAATAATAATAGTGTGGGATGCTGTGGGGGTTGAATGCACTCCTCCTACTCAACATATGATTATTCACAGATCCCTGACCCATAAGTGAACAACTGATTTTTCTTAAAAAAAATTTAAATTCTGTCAATGTATCAACCACATCAAAGCCTTTAGTAGGGACAAAAGGAAAACATTTCTTACAGATAGTAACCAATTCATCAGAGTTCGGGTATATGACTATAGTTATAGATTGTAAAATCATCAACGCCATGTAAAATATTCACATCAAAAGTGTTCAGTAACATATTTTTTATCTACACCCTGATAATCTTCATTAAGGGCCTTAAAACTAGTATCCATATGAGAAAAAACTTTCCTATAACATGGCTAAATTCAGAACTCAGTTCAGCATCAAAACTCAGGAATAAGAGACAGGGATAGGGGAAGGACATCCTCTTGTGCTATATTTTTATATTCAATAGAACAATTTAATATTTTCCCTTCCCCTTCTTTCTGTTTCCTAGTTTTATCTGCCAATTCTGTTGTTGGCCCAAAACATAAGGGGATTCCAATACATTTCCCCCCTTTGTTTTTCTGTTCTGCTAATCTGGAAGATCTCCTCAGGCCAACTGGTGTAGATGGAAGTATCTCCCGGGGGTGGGTGTTCTAAAAAATTATTATACAAATAATCATGTTCCATAGCTCTAACACATTCATTAGAATTTATCATGTTGTGGTAAGGCTCATAATTACCCCTCAGATCAGGATATACTTCCATCTTTTCATAAGCAATTTTGTCCCTAACAAACTTTTTACTTTTCCTTAAATTATTAATATAATTTTTCCTATCAACCATATCAAAAATCTCATAAAATTCACCAAAATGGTTAAATAATAAATCTGCACAAATTTCTTATATAAACAATATCAACTTCTAATTTACTCACAAGACAAACATTATTTTTCACAATAAGATCAACATATTCCAAACCAATAAGGTCAAACATTTCTAATAATTCTATTTGAAAACCAGATACCTTTATGGCCCCATTGGGATATTTTCACAATCTCAGCTATGTAGGCACTGTTTTGTTTTGTAAAGACTCAAGGGGGAATTCAATAAACCCTAAACAAATTTTTTTCATATATGCACTGCGGCGTGATGCGTACAAGGGTGCAAACAATTTGAGATTCAGTAAACGCACATGAAGAAGGAAAGATCCATGTAACACAAATTCCTGCATATGCAGGTGAATTATATGGAAATTAGGCAGTGGAAGCAATCCAACAACTATAAAGTCATCTGTTTAGACTCCGTGTCCATGTTCGTGGTGTACACAGAAATTTTTTGCATACAGCAATCTACACAGACAGTAGGGGATGAAAATGTCCACAAATATGGATATAACTCCCCAGAAAAGGTTATATCACAAGGAGTACTGGGTAATTTAAAACTGAATAATGACAGGGGCTGCTGCAGCAATTCTACATTTGTATGTGCTAGAGGCTGAAGGCAATGCTGCTGGTGCTGATGACCATAAGACTAGGCCGAGGAGGAGAAGAGTGTTCAGGCCCAGGGTAACCTAGCATGAGCTACATGAGCTGGAGACTGTAGAGTGCTACAGGGTGGACAGAGACAAGCTACAACAACTCACTGAGCTCCACCACCCTCAACTCACAGCCAGAGCTAACAGAGGGGAACACATCGTAGTGGAAACTAAGGTATGTGTAGCCCTTAGGATACTAGCTACAGGTGCTTTTCAAAGACCAACTGGGGACATGATGGGGGTATCACAGGCATCTGCATCCAGGATATTCCACCTATGTCTGGATGCTATGTTCCCACGTGCCAGTGAACACACATCTTTTCCCCTTGACCCTGAGGTGAGGGCCACCAATATGCAACACTCATACCATGTAGCACACTACCCTGAAATACTTGGTGCCATAGACTGCACTCATGTACACATCAAGTCACCGACTGGTGAGCAGGGTATAATCTATGTTAACTGCAAGGGATACCACTCCATCAACTGCCAAGTCATGTGCAATGCCCAGGGGATTATCATGAGTATGTGTGCTGGCAACCCCGGCAGTTGTCATGACTCCCATATCTGGCACACATCACAGTTATACCAGATGGTTGCCAGGGGGGACATCCCAGAGGACCATTTACTAGGGGATACTGGCTACACCTTGGAACTGTGGATGATGCACCCATCAGAAATGCACAGACACACACAGACACACACATGCGCACACACAAGTATGCCATAATGAGGCACATGAACAAACTAGGAACATCACAGACTGTGTGTTTGGGCTTCTGTAGCCACGGTTCTGATGCCTTGATATATCTGGTGGCCCCTTGATGTAAACCACAGCCACATGTGCACAGATATTCAGAGTACATGCTATGCTACACAGTTTGATCCTGCAGAAATCGGTGCAGCAGGATCAGCAAAGGGAAGGGATACACAGCCCCCTAGCAGTGCCTAAGTCACCACAGCCACAGGAGGACTCAGAGGAGAAAGCCCCTGGTGATGTTCCTGTAGGCAGATGTAGGCATGCCCAGTACACCCTGGCTTTGGCTAAGAGACAACACATAGCATATTCATTGACAACCTAGAGATCTAGGGAATAACACCTCACTCCTACTCACATATAGATAGTAACAATGATGCCAGCCAACTCACACATCCTGTACCTATCCATGTATTTGCTGTGTACTGCTTGCATAAGTCAGAGTCAGCCCTGAAATACAGTCTTGTCAACTGATGCTCTTGCAAGGTAAGTCCATAACATACACAGTATTACAGTGGATCGTTATGTTAGGTCATCATAGCTATGGACCAGGTACAATATGCAGGCCTCTATATTGGCATATTTGGAAAGAAAGTACATCCACATGGAACTACAGACAACCATTCCACTAACATGTCACTATTTGTAGTCAGTAAGCCTCATGCATGGAATATTACTGCAACAGATTTCTGGTACACCATTCAAGAAACATGTTGAAAATGGAGGTTATCTGATAGACTACTGTGTGTCCTGGTAGAATATGTGTGTTACTTTCTCACCCTGCAAAACAGCACTGTCCCCATGCAACTGCCATAACACTAAAGTTATGCTGTATGACCTTTCACACAGGTAGTATGCCACACAGCATCGGAACAGTAATGCACAATGTAAACATACATTATATGTGTAATTTAATTGAGAATAGCACAGCACATATTTATGTAGGCAATTATGTGATGAATGATTCCTTTCTTATCTACTAGCCTCTATGGCTCAAAGAAATAAGGCTGGTACGTTGTTTAATGGTGTCCAGGGTTCTAATCCTAACATATTTGATTATTATGCATGTGAAGTAGCAATACATATATCTTTTTACAGACTCTGTCTGTGTGTGCTGTACTAGTATGATTCTATTTAACATATTAATTACATATATGCATCTGTGCCATGGTTCTATAACCTATTTAATAAGTACATCATTACTACTAGATAAATTATTAGCAGAATTGTAAAGGCTGGGACATAAAAATATATAGCAGCATGGGTATGCAGAAAACACATCCAGTATCTCCTGTAAAATGATGTAGTATAACAATATAATAACAGTTGTGAATGAAGGGTTGTGCTGTGATGTGATTCATGTGGAAATGACAGACCCATACACAACACACTGATCACTACATTAGAACAACTAGGTACTGAAGCACAATAGAGAAAATGGATAGCTGCATGGCTTACATACAGGACATGGAAAGTATCATACAGCAGTTGAACAAGTAATATTTATGGTTACAGTCAGGGTGTCCCACAGGGCTCTGTAATAGGCCCAAATTTCTTTACAGTTGTCCGAAGACCTATCTTTCACATCACATTTGTTCTACAGTCTGTATGCAGATGGCTTGAGATTGGGTATACTGTTTAAATGTGTAACAGATTGGGCATATCTGCAAAATAACTTGGCTACTGGAGCATCAGATGCTGTTAAATACATCAAAAAGTAAGCATATGATATTTGGAAGACAGAAAGAGAAAGGTGGCTATTAAATGCAGCACACAGTGATTGAAACTGAAGATTAACTTGAGGAACTGGGTATGTAGGTAGATCCAGACTGCAGTTTTTCTAAGTCATCTCAGACTCCCAGCCTGGAGTACACCTAGGTGTGGGATGGAGTCAGTTTATGCAATAGGAAGTCTCAGGTGTCAGCAGTGCACCTCCCGTTTGCGAGTTGCTAAGCAATGTGCAAACAAGCCAAAATGTCACTGAGCATGCTCACACACTTAATTAGGCAGGGTGCAAATGTGTTGTCCCACTGGCTATTTTGTTTAGAAGCAAAAATATATATCTATGTAAATATGTGAGTGTGCATGTCTGTATTGCCCTACATACACAGATCATGGATAGTAAAGCTGCACTATGACATGTAAAATATTGGCTGAAGGGACACAATGAAAGGCTCAACATTAGATAATGCATTTACAAACATTTGCAACTGCATAGACCATCATGTGTTGCAAACTTAGGACAACTGGGATATCTGAAGTTCACAGTTCTGGCTGTCTTCATCCATCATGTGTAAATGATACCACATGTGGCAGCAGACCACAATGTACTGTGAAACACACATACCCATAAGTCACACCAGTGTACTTGCAAACAGCTGGACGGTGGTGAGTCATACCATGTCTCCCTAACAGACCACGTGGAACCCTTGAAATGTATGGCATGGTACAGGAATACATACATATATTGTGAAGTCATATTTATATAGTTACACCAGCAAGAACACCTAACATTCACTACAGCCCTTTGTGTCTGCTTGATTTCAACAAACACACATCAATAACTCTGCAACTGGTGTAATGTATTATGTTGTGTGCCCACTCACTGCTTGGGTAAATTTACTTTTGTCACAGGCCTATCCATCCACTTGCAAACAGACTCATATGCCCAACACAGGGTGTTGACACATAGCTAGGCTACAAAACAGTTGTCTCACTATTAGGCTACTAGCTGCAGTTGGCAGTAGGGAGCTGTGTGATTATGCAGCCTCACAAAACTCATTTTTAAAGACACAGCATAACAAACGTCACTTCAGGCTCATTTGTTTAAACTTTAGAATAGGCTTTAAAAGTGAGTTTTGTGAATGTAATTGTTTGCTCTAGACTATTGGGGGAATTTGAACATGTGATTTATTTTAAATGTTATTTAAAATGGAGTTCATTCATTGTTTTTATACACTGAAGAAAGGAAGTGTTTATTCCTGAAAGTTTTGTTTTATTAAATTATGTGTTTCTACACTACAGCATGTTTTTTGCTTTACTGAAAAAGTTTGCTGTAGTTGGATTTACCAGTTGTGGATCTTGGAATTGTTGCTCTTTTAGCCTCTGCACTTGACGCAGGCCTCCAAAGTCTTCTCTTCCACAAGGTTTGCTGATATAATGTACCATAAGAGTACCTAAAGCCATGTCAAAGTTAGGCGTAAGTTATGATGCGTGCGATAAGCACAATGATCTGTAGTGTGTAAGACTAGACAGGTAGGGCTTCTAATTTCACTCCAGCCCACCTGCTGTGCATGTGTATGTATGTGCATCTCCCTTCAAAACAAATGTAAAACTGCAATGGGCTGCACTTTTTGGACTTTGCACTTGGCGTAGGCCTCCAAAGTCTTCTCCTTCACAAGGCCTGCTGATGTCATCTAACATAACAGTACCTAATGTCATGTCAAAGTCAGACGTAAGCTATGGCACATGTGATAAGTACTGTGATCTGTAGTATGTAAGACTGGATAGGTCGGGGTTCTAAGCTCACTCCAACCCACTTTCTATGTCCATCTCCACATCAAACAAGTGTGTATTCCACAATGCCTTAAACAGAGGCAGGGTTTTGCACTGTTTAAGCTTAGCAGGTGGTGCAGGCCTTTGAACTCTTCTCCTCCACAATGCCTGCTGCTGTCAATTACCATAACAGTACCTAAAGCCATGTCAATGTCAGACTTAAGCCTTGGAGTGTGCGATAAGTAGTGTGATCTGTAGTGTGTAAGACTAGATAGGTAGGGGTTAGAAACTCAGTCCAGCCCACTTGATGTGTGTATGCGCTGTCCAGAGTTCTGTACACATAAATAGGTAGTGGTAATGTTCTAACTGCATCCATGTTGGTGTGTGTAGATGTTAGCCAGTGTTTTACATCAGCCTACTGTATCAAAGCATCAGTAGAATGTAGTAGGTTAATGGTCTTAGGGCCCTTATAGCCCTAGCCACCTTTGACCCTTATTAACATGTTCAACGCCTATTGTCCCTGTCCAGGTTGTACACAGGTGGAACCAATGTGGTGTAATTACTTCTGTAAAGGGGCAATAAAGTGCTCAGTTTGACATGAAGTGGAAGTGTGTTAACCTCTGGTAGCCAAGTCTCTCCCTCCAGTAGGTTTTATAAAAGTTACATACCAGGCTAAGGTATTAACTGGGAGTAACTGGTTATCCATTTCACTTAGCATGTGCGGCATGTCCAATAAAGCAGGGTCACAGATTGACTGACTCTTATGCAAAGCACAGATCACCTTTGAGTACTCTGTTTAGCACACACTAAATCGATGGTGATTTCAGATAATCCCCGTAGGACATATGCTGAAGACGTGCATCCCCTTGTGAGGAACCTTTGTGGTTTCCCCAGTCACCACAGCTGTTTGGGTAGTAACATACCAAAAAAGGGGCATTATACTCAAATATTGTCCTGATGAAGGAAGAGTACATGATGTACTAACTTTGTACAGGAGACAATGCCCTCATGTATGACATCAGCAAGATATAATGACCTACTCACCACTGTATAGCCATGGTGATCTAAGTTATTGCAGCTGTCAACATGTGTCACCAGGTCTCTCACCCCTGCATATGTACTTAAGATGTCTGTTGCTACTGATGTGGTACTTAGCAGGAACATCACTGTTACCAAAATGAATGATAATACATATGTTTGCATTGAGTTTAAGGCCATGTGTTTGGCAACAATCATCTGTCCATGTAACACTGTAATGTAGGATGTTGCCATACTATGTATATTTGCAAAAACAAAAAAGAAGGCAACGTATCAGCTAAATCCACACAGACGAATCACCACTTAGAAATATAAAATTATCGCAAGCTTTATTCCAAAGATAAAACTGTGTTAAAAGGTTAGCGTTTTAGTCTGAAGAAGTTTAACATTTATTTAAACGAAAGCGATAACCTTTTAACACAGTTTTATCTTTGGAATAAAGCTTGCGATCATTTTATATTTCTAAGTGGTGATTCGTCTCTGTGGATTTAGCTGATACGTTGCCTTCTTTTTTGTTTTTGCAAGTTCATCAGCGCAGTTTGTGTTTTTTTTTACTATTTATATTGTATGACCGCTCACAGGTAGCAGGCATCATCAAACATTGTCAGCCATGCTCATTTACGTTGTGCTTGTACTTCGGAGAAACGGATTCCAAACAGTAGGTGACCCAGGACAGAAGCCTCTGGAACACCACTGGTTACAGCTCAGTTATTGGAGGTGTCTTCCCCTATTGGATTATATGACTTGTATCAGCGAGGCAGTTAGCAACCCCTCTAATGATATAAGGATTGAAGCCTAGTTGGGAGTGTTTTTTGATGATGCCTGTGTGGGGGATAGTGTCAAATGCCATCTCTTAGTGCAGGTAGGCTGTGTGCACAGATTTCCCATCAGCCAGGTCCTTGGTGAATGTTCCAAACGAGTCCACCACGATTAACAGGCATGATGTTACTTTTACAAATCCAAACTGAATATGGTCAATTGCATGTCACCTACATTTTAGTTGATAATGTCCATGATGATCTGCCCCATGACCTTGCAGATATGGATAATGCGGCTGATATGCATACATTTTGTGGGGTCAGTGGACACACCATATCTGTGCAATGAAATAACTGTGCCTGCTGTCCAGTCAGCCATGATGAAGCCACTGATTACACTATGATTGGGAAGAGTGTCCAAGGGTGTTACAAGTCCATTTTGGAGCCCATGTAGGGCACAGCCTGGAATGTTATCAAGTCCCATACATGCTGTGTTTCTGTTCTTAGAGAGGCCAGTTACTGCATGCCCTTCAGAGATACAAGGTAGTGGAAGGGTGGTAAGTATGTTATGGTGTATGTGTCGTGGGGACAGCGGAGTGAGGTTTTCACTGACTCAGTCAGCCAAATTTTGAGATATGTCTACAGCACCAGTATATGTGGTATCATGAAGTACAAGTTTGGCACTAAACTGGACCTTTCCTTTTAGGTTACATATATAAAGTATAGAATGCCTTGTTGTTGCACTTTGTGGGAAGGGTAATTTGGAGCAATACTTTGTTTTGAAGGAATTCACAACAACTCTTATTTGCTTGTGCATGAAGTAGTGTTTCCATTTCAGGGGGCTCCCTCTCTCCTACTCTTAAAGAACAATGTCTCCCTCTTATTGTACAGCCTGTTAATGGCAGTCGTCCACCAGGCAGGTTTGCTCCTCCATAAAGAGCTTGTGTTGCCACTTATCAGGTACAGCCAATTCAATATAATTAAACAGCTGTTTGTATAAAGCATTGGTGTACAGCTCAGCATAGTTGCTAGTGCCTTCTGAGGGGGGAGGTGGAGTGAAGCTATGGATACCATCCTGTAAGAGGTCATAATCTGCTTTGGTGAAGTTTATTACTCCTCTTCCTCAAGGGGGGTGTCAGGTGTGATATGTACTTTAAATGAGACCAATTCATTGTCATATCTCACCAGGGAGGGGCAAACAGTGGGGGTGCTACAGTGGTCTTCCATGTCGGTAAGCACCCCATCCAGTATATAGGGTCCTCTTGTGGGGGTGCCAACCAGCTGGTCCAGGGCAATGTGGTTAATGAAGTCAGGAAAATTTGTGCAAGTGAGTTTGAGCATGACTAATATACTCAGTTGGTGGGTACTTAACATCATCCAAAATAATAGTGTCCAGATGTATTGTGATAGACTCAAGTAGGTGCAAATAAGCAGAGTGGATGTCCCGATTCATGGAGGGGCTTCCGTAGATGGCAATTACTTGAATAGCTACCTGCAAAAAGGCCATACCACTTAAGTTGACTCCAGGGAATCATATTGTGTAACCAATCTGGATGTGTATGCATCCATAATGCATGCCATTAGTTTGAGTTCTGCACGTGTGGAAGGAGTTGTAGACTGCTATGGCTGTGTTGCTTTTCACAGCCCTGACCTTGGTGCCTGTGACTGCACAAATGTGTGCATCTACCAAGGTGAGTTCTGTTTCCAGTGAGTGGAGTCCTGTGTTGACACTACTAACATGTAGCAGCATAACCTTGAGGTTGTTTGTAGATGGGCTTTTTACATTAGAATTTTGCTCCCAGGCCACCACCTAAAAAGGGAACTATGGGAGTGGTGAGAGTCTTGGCCAGTAGCCACAACTGCATGGATGACAGATGAAGACCATCTCTGACAAAGCATCAAGCTCTGCTGATCATGTCATAGCAGGGTGACAGACAGTGGATCCCCTCTGAATGGCACCAGACACTACACCAATTATTTACTTCAATCATTTTCATTTTGCATGTAGGCATCATCCCAGGTGAGAGTAAAATGAAGTTGAAGGCCAAGGGCATACCTGCCTGAGTCACATAGTCCATGAACTCTGTCATTTTTCTCTTCATACAGTCCTGAGAGGTACATGTCAAGTCATACACACAAACAGGAACTATGACATAGTCAACAGTACTTGCTGTTGACGGACCTGAGTGCATGTGTGATATGGCGTAATAGGGCACTTCACAAACAGCTGGCTGTGACCTTCCCCTTATGTACCCTGGTGAGTGGGACATCAAAGTGTCTCATGATGTAATCACATATGAGTAACATGTGTGATCTACTGTCTTGCCTTCAGGGTTTGAGTAGTGATACAGTGGTGCATGATCTATTATATGTATTGTTCTGCAGAGATAGTATTATATGTAGCATGCTTGCATCTGTGTTCGTGAGCTGTCTGGTGTGCATGTATGTTTCTGTTAAGGAACTTTGCATATATAGGTTACCGTGATGTGGATTGGGGTGGAATTGGAGGTGAGGTGTTCATGTTGGCAACCTACTCACTGTCATATGTATCATATGATTGCAGTGAAGATGTCAATGTCCTTGCATGCATAGGAAACTTTTTCAACACTGCAGTCATTACTTTGGCCTTGAACATCTATCTACAATGCCTATCGGGCAACCATACAGCAAATGGATGAGTTGTGAAAAGATGTGCATACAGTGTTGTGTTCCCGGAACATAAATTTACAGTATTACATAAATAGGACATGTGGTAGGAACAGCTACATTGCCCATAGGTGACCACTCTTCTGCAGTAGGCCTCATATCCATGTCACGCAGATCACCACCATGATGCTGTTGAAGGACAAGCTGCATGACTTGCTGTGATACTGCCACCTAACATGGACAACTGCCACTGTGGAGGTTGCCAAATCAACCTTGGACATCTATGTCACCTGACATACATTATATTGTGATGCTACAACTGTGCTCTTAATCAACATCAGGTCAGTACCCAGTCAAAACCTACAAGGCTCGGAACCAAAGTCATAATACATGCAAAACTCAAATGACTGGCCTGATTGCTAATCAAGGCACCTACCTGGAATAGGCTACAACAAGCTTACAGATGCTTGCATCATCTGGGACAAGGGTGTGGACTGATAAACATGCTGTGGCCTGCTTCATAGCTTGAGCTTGTTGGTAATGTTTTTCTGCTGGTGAGAGACAGAGAATAGGAGCTTTGTATCCCAACAGAGTGATGCCATGGTGAGACCAGCAGTAGTAGTAGCCAGGCAGCAGCAATTCAGGCCACTCCCCTCTTTTCAATAGTCATCACAAGGTAATTCTCTGTTTTCCATAGGCACGGTTTGATTAGTGTCTAAATGTCAGAATAACTGCCTAAATACTACATCCTTAGGCTTACAGAGCATACATATTAGTTTCCCCTACAGTGTTTGGCAGTGCTCTGTACAAGCTCAGACACCTTGGCTTACATTTAGCTTGGAAACCATGATGGGAACACATCCAATAAGGAGTCATACACATGACCTTTCAGGACCTCTGGATCTAGTATTTCACTGTAGCCACCAAACAGGCATTGTGCTTTGGGAATAGAGAACAGCAACAGTCATCCCCCTGCACAAAGGGGGCCCATCAACAGACACTGGTAGATGATCAGTAGAGATGGAGTACACCCACAAACACTGGACTAGACACAGTTTGGTTTAGTCATGCACACAGCATGGCTACCCTACTTGGTTGACCTATTTGATAAGGTTAACAAATTAATGGATGAGGGTAACATGAGTCAATCCACCTACCATGGACTGACAAGGCATTTCATTGTTGACAAACCCAAGTGGTTAGGTACAAACTAGTATGTCAGCCAGTGGATAGCCAAGTGGCTGATAGGATCCATTACATTAGCAATGAGGAGTCCCCCCTCTACAATGAGGTCAGTCACTGGTGGACTCCCTCATAAACCATTCCTCACACTGCTCCTTTTAGGCAATAACTTCTCTACAGGCATGGCCACTGTCAGTGGTCTGTGGCTAACTAAATTTGCTGATGATTGCAAATGAGGAGCTGTTATTGCATTCCATACTGACACAAATGTTATCCAGGAGGGATTGACACAGTCATACAGTTACTGTCAGAGCCAACAGTAAATGCCACAAATTGCACAATACTATCCTTTGGGGAGTGATCCAGCCATTGTAACTACTGTATTGACACACACCACCTACAGTTGACCTAGTAGTCAAGGACTTACAAACACATCGATAGTGATCTAGCCTTTGACTGAGTAATATTGGGTAAAGCATTCCATGTAGTGCAACCTGTAAACCATGGTAGGACAGGTAAATCCAAGTAAGTCATTATTTCACTGTATTCAGTATTCATCAGAACTCTATCATTGAGTGCAATGCCACCTTTGCCATGTAACCAACCAGACATATCCATCAACTGTAGCAGCCACAAATGTTCCCAGTAAACCACTATGTGGTGTATGTAACATGTTGTATGGAGACTGGGTTAAGGCCCTATCTGTGTATTCTGTCTCCAACATCCTTTGGAGGGTAGGTGTATGGCTACCATACAGAGGGTTTTAGACCTCACTGTGGACCTCCTACATATCCACAAAACAACTAGCACCAGAATTACCTGTTCTATGGACCTAAACCTTGTCTGTGGTATAAATGGGTCATGCTAGGGAGACAGGTATATAACCCAAACACTACACCTTATATGGAACAGGCTCCACATCCATGTAAAGTAGAGTTCCACCCTAATTCAAAATAAGTACAAGTTACACATTTGGATGGGGAACAGGACAAACACACATGGTTTAGTACCAATGTCTGGAATGGACACAGGTAAAGTGGAGATTGTTCATCCTCAACACCCCAACCTGTAGATGTTTCAGCACCCAAAACCCTGTTTACACTCTTTCAGGGTATCAACCCTTGTCACAGTTTAGGGATGCATGGCTAGGCTTCAAGAAGCCCTTGTGTTCGTTCGCCCATTAAACACATATGTATCCATGTTCCAATGACCCTATAGTTAATTACCTTTCTGATAACATTTTCTTCTGTGCTGACAGTCAATCCTGTGCTCTGACATTTGTGGTTTGATTGTACATATGTAGCCATATCTGTGGCCTACAGAATCCTGAAAGTGAATCATTGACATTTCCATGAGACACCTTTCATTGTGTGATAGCAAAGCCACTTCTACAGCGTCCATGGTAATGTAACTGTATGATATGAATTTAGGCTCATTATAAATGGCATTGTGCAGTATCTGTAAATGAGCAGTACAAGTAGCATGCAAAAAGACACAATGGATGATAGGTCATAGTGATGTAGATAGTCACCCTGTGCATCAGACATATAGCTTTGTTTCCCTGCATCCATGAGGGTGATGACAAGGATGTGGCACAGGTATCAACACTTGCACAGAGTGTTGTGTGGGGTTGCAAGAGGCCTAGGCTAAACCAATAGGATGACATGCATGTGTGTGAGTCAGAAAGGGAAGCAGGCAAGATGGAGCATGTAGATGTGGTGTGTGTAGGTGACCTGCTTTTGACAGTGGTGTGTGTGTCTGTGTGTGTGTGTGTGTGTGTGTGTGTGTGTGTGTGTGTGTGTGTGTATGAACACAGCCAAGCTCAGTGCTGGCCCTACATGTCTATATGTTGGAAAGCTGTGAGCCATGCATTGTAGAGCTGACAGTTCATCGTCTCTGCCCCTGAACATGTGAACTGGCTCTGCCAGGAGTTGCACTGGCACTGCTGTGCTACTACATGAGGGTGACTGCTGTCTGCTGGGAATGTGTCCTCCATGGGAATGCCCAGGACTGTGAGTTGGTGGTCTGCCACGTCTTGGTGTGGACAGCACACTCCCCTCTGGAGCTCTGGATGTACTGCCACTATGGAAGCATGATGGTGCATGGCCATGTTGACTCTCAGCAGATGTAGTTGCTGACCTATGTCCATGAGGCTAACACTCAAGTATAACCAGATGTTCCATCATAGACACCGTTGTTAGAGTGTGCTCAACAATATACTAAGGTTGAAAGTAATTTTGCTGCAATTATGCAACATAAATAATGTATAAGATAAAGCTTGCTTAAATGTAGAAATAGAGTTTAGTAATATGTAATCAGCATCCATACTAAATTACCATGGCTTGGAAAAGGAATCTGCTGAATGGACATTTTTCCCCTTACAGACTCAAAACAGGATGTATGCAAGAGCAAAAATACAAAATCTGCTTTTAAAGAATGGACACTTTTCCCTTACAGACTCAAAACAGGATGTATGCAAGAGCAAAAATACAAAATCTGCTTTTGAAGAATGGACATTTTTCCCTTACAGACTCAAAACAGGATGTATGCAAGAACAAAAATGCAAAATCTGCTTTTAAAGAACAATGACATGTTATTCTGCATGGAAAAACAGGATGGCACAAGAACAGATGTTTTTTTTATACAAAGATCCAAATAAAATACAGGATGTTCACACTGTCAGAAAAGCTGATCTCTGACAATGTGTTTTCTCAAAAATATGTTTTTCTTCATAAAAAACAGGATATGCTTATCAGCATTGACATAAGAACACATGTTTCTATACACAGATTCAAATAGAATACAGGACAATGTATTTCCTCAAAAATATGTTTTTCTACATGGACATCAGGACACTGTTACAGGATATTCACACTGTCAGAAAAGCTGGTCTCTTACAAGACATTGTTAAACAAGGAAGTTTAGTATTGTTTCTACAGGATAAGCAATTCTCCAAAATATGTTTATGCATGACTAAAAAGAGTATATAAAGAGCTGTATAAATCCAGCTAGGTTAGGGATATGGTAGGGACACATTTGGTGTTCTGAGGTAAATGTTATATCTCTCACATCATCTGTACTATATGAGAAGTAAAGTTGGAACAGTACTTTTAAGCTGCAATGTGGTTTCGTTTGATTTATTATAAAAAGTTATTTGTTACTGCTCTTTAAAGTTGATGCTGCAAAGTATATTCTCTCATCAGTGTATATTCTGCAAGTTTCTGTATGCAACAGACTGTGAATGCAAATATAATCAGACTTTGAATTTTAGCAGAATCCAGCCAGCAAGACTGAGTGTCATAAGAACACTGCAAATCCATCACCAAGCAGTAAGCAGCTCCATGTAATTTTTTCAACCGTGCATTCCAAGACTGATACTGTGTAATCTATCTGGGACCAATATCTTTCCACTGCATCAGTCAACAGTTTCAGGGTATCAGCAACACAGTGGAGGCAGTCACAAATGTCAGACTGTGCTGCATCCATAACCCTCAGCATTCTGTGGGAGTACCTTTCGGAACATGCCTGTGCCTCCATGATAGCTCTAAACATTTGCCCAGTGACATGTGATGGGACACCTGCAACAGGTGGTGGAGGGACAGCAGGCCTCCTACGAGCACTCCTATCAATCTGCCTAGATGGAACCTCGCCAACTGTTTGGCTATGGCCAGTGTCAACACTCACTGCGACCTCAGTAGCTTCACTCTCCTGTTCAATGTTCCCACCCTCTGACTGTCCAATATCTGTGGTCACAGGGTACTGGGTATGTGTAGGCATACTGGCTGTGTATGTGACAATGAGGGCAGACAAGGGATGTCAACCTCTATGTCAGATTCAGCCTCTGCAACCCCCAGCTGTACATTATTTTAGCCACCATCATCATCAAAGTCTGAAGAGATTCTGACATCAGGTTGTGAAGGGGGCAGAGAACAGCCCCCATGCTCACCCATGAAACAAAGGGAACAGCATTACATTAATACTCTCACTACTATGCTATGCATTACTATGTTGCAATATAAGTTATGATGTATACACTGTTTTCAGTATCACAGACTTGTCTACCCTTCAAGCTCTACTAGTAGGACATAAGGACATTATAGTCTAACCCACTTCTGTATTTATTAGCAAATAAAAGCTCACTAAATAAATATCTCATGATCAATACCTAAATGTGGGCATTTTGAAAAAGCCCTGCACAAATGACACATCCGGCAAGCTGTACTGTCCTGACAATACTTTCAAATCTGTCACTGTGGACACCTACAGGGCATAGGTATGAGTGGAAATTGTGTACAGTCAGAATCTATCTTTACAGTTGGAAATCAGGCAGATACATCAGTCCAGCCATCAAGCTTGGAAAGACAGGTTAGCATATACATTTCACTAAATATACATCTGTAACAAAACAGTGTTGTCCTCACCAGGAGCAGGACCATGGCCTCGTCCAACTCCTGACATTCCTGAAAAGATTTGAGGGAGAGGTAATGTAAACAGCTCCATGTGTTACATTATAACACGGAATGTGTCACAATATCTGACATTTACAGTAGTTACTATGCAAACTGGTATGTTTGTCACAGTCTAGCCCGAGACTCAAATTGAAGCTAACCTTTTTTCCCCCAGAATAAAACCTGGCCCCCACCTGAAAGTATGAACACACTGGCACACTGAATGCTACAATATTCCAATGATGATCCTACTAAGCATTCTTGGACGCTCCTCTGGTATTGAAATGGTGGAACACACATCCATGACATGCTGTGTGATGGATGCCTGGGAGCTGTCTTGTGTGCCTAGGTTCACCGGGAATTCCTGAGTGGCTGACAATGGTTGTTCTGCAGCAGGCCCTTCACCAATGACACCACTATCCCTGGCGACACCCAGTGCTCTTCTGCATGTGGTGCGGATCATGTAGGTGGCACACTGTTGCATCTGCTGTTATGTCCTGCTCTGGAGTCCAACCGCATTTGCATTCTGGACCAGGTCGGCCCGCAATGCAGCCTACTCCTGTCTGTTGGGGCTTTCCTGGACAGTAGTATCTCATAATGCTGCTGCAGGGCCTCCACAATTATGTAATTTTCAGGCTCAGTGAAAGGGGCTGTTCGATACCTATACATTATTGATAATCTACAACAAAAAGAGAGAACATGTCAGGATCAGATATGTGGGGGTGCAGAAGGTAGAGATACAGTCATATAGGACAGCTATCCATGTGCCCCACCATATGTATCAACCTGTTAAGAGTAAGATGTCTGGATAAATCTATAAATAAATGTGGGACAATGGCCAGAAAATAGGGACAATTTCTATCTATCTACTGGTTTTACAACATTAAACGGTTGATGGACTAACAAGTTGTGCATGACCCTGAAAGTTCTGCAGGGTATGAAGTCTGCAAGTCAGATGTCCTTAATTATTGTCTAACTGCAATCTTTAATGATTTACAACTACTTTGCCAGAAACCCAGAAGTTTATGACACATGGACCAAATATATGAGGCAAAACTATGGACAATCTGTTAGCATATGTACAGTTGAGAGGTATGTCCACAACATACAAAGGTTTTGGGTGCAAGTGATGAAGTAGCAATACTCAAATATTCCTGTTTGTGGCATGACAGATACAGATGTATGATAAGACAGCCAAGACAGGAATCCAATGTAGTATGCTCCATAGCAGTACCCCCCCAAATTCTATACAATCAACAGTGCCAAACAAATAGCAGTGTCATCCAGGGGACCTGTGACCCTATTTACCACACAGCATTCCATGCTTGCTGTACTGTATTTCCTCTGTAGGTGTAACACATGTGGAGGTCAGTGACATGTTATCAGTAAAGTTCTACAACAGGTTTACTGATGTAATCCCATTTCCCATAACTATATTCCACCATATGCATTATGTTGGTGATAAAATGATCACACACACACACACACACACTCACACACACACACACACACACACACACGCGCGCGCACACACACACACACACACACACGTATGTGTTGTGCCAGCAAGTTCATACAAACTAACTCTCATACACAATGGTTCTCCTAGCTAGGGGGGTTTCCTTTGTAAGGTGTACCTCATCAGCAGGTGGTTGCCTCTGAACCAATCTGTGGTTGAGTAATGCTAACTTGAAGCACACACAGGTGATCTGTAGTGTAATCAAGCAATCCACTGCAACTACCGAATACCATATAAAGCCTCATACTACAGCAGCACAGGGAGGATGTACATTTATATGTGGGCTACAGGCTGCAGCTGATGCTACTCCTGCAGGCAATAAGCATAGTGAGAGAGGCTGGATAATGTGGAGGACAACAGCAGTTATGAGTAAAGGTGTAACCACTAGCAGCTCTGGTGTACAACCAGAGCCTTAATGGGGGAAACCATCCCAGAAGATATTGAGGTATGTGTTTAAGGTAAGTATGTTATCCAAAGGTATTATTAACAGAGTAATAGGCAACATGTTTGTTGTGTCCTTGAACAACATAAGGGGTAACTATACCATTATGTCAACCATTTGGGCAACTGCCAAGCCATGTGTTACATTATGGTAGTCATTTGGAATGTGTGTGCTGGCAATCCTTGCTGCTTGCAGGACCTCCATATGTGTATGTTAGTTGTGCAGCTGTGCTAACCTGTAATATCTTTATAGAATGACTGTGTGCTGCACTGTGATATTAGTGTGCCTCCTTTGCATTACCTAAGTTAAAATCCTCTGTGAATGCATATTAATGCATGACCTGACAGTCTATGCACTTTATAGTGCTGCTACAGAGATATGTCAACTGTGTTCCTATCTGCAGGTCTTTGACTGCCATCATTGAACAGCAGATATTGCATTTGAAATGCATTGGGAGGACAAATAGTGGATGACTCGGCCATTTATTGATAAATAAAACATTACCATTTATTCTTTAGTATTTTATTATAGTTATGTATTATTTCATAATTTCTCATTGATAAATGCTACACACCACTGGATTTGAACCCAGGACCATGTGTGGCAAAAATTACTGTTTAGAAAGCATTTAACAGACTGAGCTACTGAGTCAGAGTTACAGTAGGTGTATTTGTCAAGATATAAGTGCACACATACAGGCTGTGCCATACTTATTTTACCTCCATTATTATGTGCATGGATTTATAGGGATGTAATTCTCCACCAGAGTCCCAGGTAAACATGTATTTTGCCATTAATGTTTTAGCAGGTGTATTTGTAAATATTTTTAATAAAAGTGCACATTTACCTGCTATTACAGACCTCACTTGCATCCATTATTCTGTGTCTGGCTTTCTAGTGGTGTAGTCCTGTACCAGACTCCAAGTTACACTTCCATTTTTTCCATTACTCTTTAAGCAAGTTTGTGTGATGCACAGCTGTGCTTAAACATGCTTAATGACAGTAACTTGCAATTACTATATTTTGCTCAAACTACCTGTCTTAATTAACAGCTGTGTGGTGTGACAGGTTAGTACACTGGTCTGCAAGTGCAATGGTCTTGGGTTTGACATACAGCACATTTTCTATGTGTTTATTATCATTTCAAACACATATATCGATATAGCTCCATTTAGCTGAGCTTAGTGACACTGCGCAACATGCCGCGTCACACAGAGTCATGCAAAAAAACTTTAAAGAAAAGAAAAATGGAGAGATAGGACAGTGGTGAAATGAAGTGCAGGCAGAGGAAAAATAGTGAAAGGCAGGTAGATATGTGCAGGAAGGGTGTAGGAAAGAACCATAGCGATCCATTTCTTGCACAGCAACAACTGTGCACTTTCACAGAATTTGTAGTTGAATTTGGAGTGTTACCCTGAGAGAGAGAGGTGAGGACAACATAATGGCATTTTCAAGCCAATTGGACCTAATTATGTGTGTCCAGTAAACACGTGCGAAATGGAGCGAAATGGAGAGTTATGTATGGGATGATATTTTTTGTGGGACAGGAGCCCGTTTTTTTTTTTAAGGTGAGAGTGGAATGTTGGGGAAGGGACATAGGTGCATGTGGGGTAGGTAAGTTGGGAAGATGAGGAAGCTCTTGCAGACAGACAAGACAGACAAAACAGCAGACAGGGTTGGTGTGTAACACAAGAGGGGGTGGACACCTTGGATGGGGAGAGTATTATGGAATCCCAGTCTCATGTGCATCTACAAGGTAGCAGTGCAACTCAACTCCCCATACATGGAACTGTCAGAACTGCTCCTTCACTGCCCTTGTGGTGGCAAGTGGTGAAGGCTGGTGTCCAGGGGGAGGCTGCCCCACTAGGACTGTAAGCATGCCCTCTATCTGGTGCAGGTGATGTCCAAAGTTTCAGAAGAGCAACCTGCGTACTATACCTGGCACTTCATTATGGGTGACGAAATCACCCCCTCCCCTGCCACTCTCAGAGGGAGGCCCAGCCCCAGCCCATGGAGCGGCACTACCCGACACCACAGGCAGTGCAGGGACAGCAGAGGGGGGCCCCACCAGGCTGCAGCCCAGACATACTGGGCCCCGGTGCCACAGCTAGAGGAGCAAAGGTAGGTGGATCACCTGGAACCAGCCTATCTTCAAAATGAAAATAGAGTTCACCAATGAGTGCCTTCACTCCGTTTGAAACAAATCACAGCTGGCAAGGATGATGCGGTGAACCAGATCTTAACTTTAATACGACAGAAAATCCAAATAACTGCGGTTGGATATACAAACGAACAGAAAGCAATAAAAATGCGAAACAAAAGTTCCAGGATCAGTTAAGCGCTTTCACCCGGTATCATCGGGGCTTCATCAGAACTGAACTGTTAGTTCACATTCAACAATTTAAAACTTTTTTGGCGCCTAAACCAAACACATATTTGAAAATTTAAAGGCGCAGTTGTTATTTAAAATGCGTGTGTGTGTTGTGAAGATGCGCATATAATTTCTCTAAGATGCGTACATACCTTCATTGAAATGCATATGAATTCTTATGGTACAATTGCTGGACGCTTATATAAATAAATAATTATAATTAATTTCAGTACCCTTGTATTATAATTTGTAATTTAAATAATACATAAGCTAAAGAATTTATATATGTCTGTAAATATAAATATAAATATAAATAATTAATTCTTTCCATTTGTATCAATATTAAAAAGTTATATAAAAATAACCTGTCAATTAATAAATAAATAAATAAATAAATAAATACCACTATATACAATAATTCATGTGTAATATTGAATAATATAGTGTATAAATATGAGTGTATAATTTAATGTATATGATTGTATATATAACTGATAGTGTTCAATTCTCTATTTATCATAAGCCTAGTATTGATACACATCAAAACATATATATATATATATATATATATATATATATATATATATATATAAATACATAACAAAGCATGAAGATGCATGACAATACATAGAAATAACCATAAAATAATATAATAAAATTGCGTGAATGTAGAAACGCTTTACATGTACAGACAATTGCTTAGCATATGTATATCCAAATATAGTGCATGATCATTATCTAATACTTATACATGTTCAACTTACTTTGTCATGATAAAATGTTAAAAATGTTATTTAAAATATTTTTTCTTTAAAATATTTTTTCATTGATAATGTAACAGTGGTCGTATTAAAGTTAAGATCTGGTTCACCGCATCATCCTTGCCAGCTGTGATTTGTTTCAAACGGAGTGAAGGCACTCATTGGTGAACTCTATTTTCATTTTGCAGTTATCAGTTTGGACTTTCAGTTGAACCAGCCTATCTTGTTGTGCTGTAGTGAATTTGATATAAACATAAGTTAAGATTAGCAATAACCAAACAGATGTTAGTAGTAACAAAATAGAACATAACAGTGATTAATCCAAATACATATTGCGGTATATTATGTGGAACATAACAATAAATAACATAATGGTAAGTATAACAGCAACCGAGTATGAAATAACCCATAAGGCTAACATAGCAGTTAGTTTAACAGCATATATTAATATTCATAGGATCATAGGTTAGTACTAGGCTAACTGCCCTTTCAGGCCATTTTAAGCTTAGCCAGTTACCCCATGTGAGAATCAAACCCTGCACCTTGTGTCTGTAAGGTAAACACCTTAACCATTATGCCAACCTCCCACCCATAATACTTCTTCTTCTTTTGGCTTTTCCTGGTTAGGGGTCGCCACAGAGGATCACCTGTCTGCTCATGATTGGCAGTGGTTTTACGGTGTAGAGTTGCCAGCCCAGCGCTCAACCTTCCCACAGAAGGCACACACATGCAAGCACTCATGCCTAGGGCCAATTTAGAGTTTCCAATCCATCTACAGCATGTCTTTGGGATGTGAGAGGAAACCGGAGCACCCAGAGGAAACCCACACGACCACAGGGAGGACATGGAGACTCCACACAGAAGGCACCCCAGCCGAGGATCAATTTATTTTATTTTATTTTTATTTATTTATTTATGATTTGTTGACCGGGAAAGTCCAACTAGGTTCCACAGAGCCTGTTTTCAGTGGAGGCCCGGGGAGAAATGCTCCAGATGCATGTCTTTGGAATGTGGGAGGAAACCGGAGTACCCGGAGGAAACCCACGCGAACACAGGGAGAACATGCAAACTCCACACAGAAGGCACCCCAGCCGAGAATCGAACCGGTGAACCTCTTGCTGTGAGGTGGCGATGCTAACTGCTGCACCACCGTGGCCGCTCATTAAATCATAATACTAAATAGTGTTAATAAATTAAAGAAGATAAGGGGTGGGGATAGAGATAAAAACATACTATTAGTGAACTCGCAGATGATATTACTATACAGACTACTAATATATACTTCTACAGGTGTGCAGTGTCAGTTGTGAGTACAGTGACTACAATTCTTCTATAGATGATGTTGCATGTGCATACCTCTCAAGCTGTTAGCATGGGACAGTACGGGCCAAGCACTAATAGATGCAGGTACACAACTACATGGAATTGTGCTCTTACACTACTACTAAGGTGTTCTGTAAATGGATTTGCAAATACAATGCATTCCAGGTGATCATTTATCTGCTCAACAATGACCAGACAGATTAGGCAGTTGACATTTCATTATGAAAAATCATGGCAGTTGAGAGGTATGTTCATGTACATTAAGTAGACTACACAGCTGCTCATGTCTTAGTTGGCTAGCATGGGAGTAGAACCCAAAAGCTGTGACTCCAGGGGACACATGCACTTAATGTAACAATTGACTGCAGTCAGATTAGAACACACATGCAGTGAATACAGCTCTACTGCAGTTACTTGAACACATTGCTTATCAAAGCACAATCCTGCTGTAAACTTTATTGATATTGTTCCTTAAAATCTGTCACTTATACACATATCTGCCCAGAATCTTACCCATATACTTTGTTCTTGGAGTGGAAGGAATAGAGAGTGTTATTTGACACAAACTGGTCTGCAGACAGCCCTGAACCATACTGTGGCATGTGCAATACATTTATCAGGCAATTATTTTTGCATTCTTTATTAACTTAATTTGCACAGTTGACTGCAGTCAGAATAGAACACATGTACAATGAATACAGCCCTACTGCAGTTATTTGAACACAATACTTATCAAAGTACAATCCTGCTCTAAACATTATTTTTATTGTTCCTTAAAATCTGTCACTTATACACATATCTGCCCAGAACATGGGCTACCATACTCATATACTTTGTTCGTGGAGTGGAAGGAATGGAGAGCATTATTTGTCTAAAAGTGGCCTGAAGACAGCCCTGAACCATACTGTGTGTTGTGCAATACATTTATCAGGCAATTACTTCTGCATTCTTTATTAATGTATTTCTACAGTTGACTGTAGTCACATTAGAACACATGTGCAATGAATACAGCCCTACTGCAGTTATTTGCACACATTACTTATCAAAGCATAATCCTGCTACAAGCTATATTGTTATTGTTCATTAAAATCTGTCACTTATATGCATATCTGTCCAGAACATGGGCTACCGTACCCATATACTTTGTTCTTGGAGTGGGAGGAATAGAAAGTGTCACTTGACTCAAAGTGGCCTAAAGATAGCGCTGAACTGTACTGTGGGTAGTGCAAATCATTTATCAGGCAATTACTTTTGCATTCTTTATTAATTTAATTTTACACTTGACTGTAGTCGCATTAGAACAGACATGCAGTGAATACAGCCCTAAGGCAGTTATTTTTACACATTACTTATCAAAGCACAATCCTGCTTTAAATCTTATTGTTAATTGGAATTGTTTTTGTTTATTCTTTATTGCACTACAGTTATCAGAAATTATCAGTACTTACCACACTCATGACAAATCCTGGCCAGGCGCCCTGCATAAAACTGGACATTGCGAGCCCATTTAGCTGCAACTTTGAGAAGAGAAGCAAACCATTATGCATACCAGTTTTGCATGGATTCAGCTTGTATATTAGTAAAGTAGTAGCAACTATACTTACATATCTGTGTGGAATTTCCCAGCCCTAGCTTTATGAACTCAGGTGCCCAAGGTTCCCCTCTTCCTTCGCTTCAGGTCATCATAGTGGTGATGACACTATGATGACCTGAAGTGAAGGAAGAGGGGAACCTTGGGCATCATAGTGGTGACGACACTGCTCACTAGTGTGGGGGGTACCAGTAGCACTGGTAAGATCCCTGGCCAACTCATCCCAGGCTTCAACTTCACAATCTGAGCCCTGGTAATTGCCCTGCAACAGCCAGGGTTCATAGTTTTGGACCAGACGTCCAACAAACACTCTGGACTCTTGCATACCCCACCTCTGCACCCAAAAGTGACCTCCCTGACTAACACCACCAGGCATATCGACAGTTTACTATGGAATCCAATGAATACTGAGAATTCCTGCCTATTGGCCTTAATACAGGCTGCTTTCCTGCCCTTTCACATCATACTGTAACACTCAAAAAGTGCCGTGTTACTTAGTATCACGCAAACCAGCTTTGCAGAGCTGACCATCTTGTAAACTCACGCAACCGTGTTTTAGCAGAGCTTAGCAATGCGTAAACAGGAATAGCCGTTGACCATGTTTAAGTAGTGCTTAGCACTGCACAGCTTTTCCAAATGTAACAATTTTGTTTTTGAATTAAACTGTAGCACCGCACAGCTTTTCCAAATGTAATAATTTTGTTTTTAAATTAAACCGCCCTTTAGGTCACCTCACACATTTTCACAGCAATAAATGTAAAAAGGTATGACTGCTCAGGACTTGAACCTGGGACCTACTACACTTTAGGCCATGACTCAACCTATTTAGCTAGTCAAATAATGAGAAAATCAGTATACCTTCACATGCACTACAAAACTACCTGTTAGCGTTGCTAAGCACAGCGCAGTGCCATGCAAACGGCCATTCACAGAAAAAAAATGTAGACAAAAATAAATAATTACATCCCGTTTTTATTTTTAGATGTCTGTCAGATGTTACCTGTGTATGTGTAAGCACAGCTCGGCACTGCTGCCCACCATGCTACTAAAACGAGCAGTAAAAGACATTAAAATAAATGATTAATTACATCCGGTTTCTATTTTTAAATGTCCGGCAGGTGTCAGCTTCGTATGTATAAGTGCAGCTCTGCACTGCTGCATTGTGTGCCGCACAAACAGGCATTAAAAAAAAAAAGAAATAAAAAAATACTACAAATCACACATATGTCTACAGTAGCATGGTACGTTTCAAGGATTCTTATCCTGTGCATAACATCTTTCCAGGAATTTCCTGGACAATGCACAGCTATGGGACAGCCTGTACACTGATACTTACATGGATTCAATATCTGTGTTACTGTGATCTCCTTCAGCAGAGTGCCATGATTAATATGCATGGCACACTGCCAAAGGGGAACAGTGGCTGTGTACACCGGTACATTCCGTGTAGGCTCTACATGGAGACTACACAGATTTTATTGAATCCTGAGATCATTTAAGAAACAGTTGTCCATTTGTATATTGAGGTAATGTCCCAACAAGGTCTCAAAGTAGTTAACTTTATCTTGTGCTGAAGACAAACTACTGTTAGCCTGCATCTCCATAATGTCACTCAAATTAATTGATTTATGCAACCAGATGTTGCAAAATCCAATGCCCCAGTTAGTGGAAGCATTACCACTTCCTGAAAAAACCCCACCCCTGCTGTTGTCAAACTCATTGTTAACTTGACCAGTAGTAGCCTCATAAATATCCAGCCAATGATGGCCATTAACATTCAAATTCACGTTCGGTAAACCACTGTTATCACAAGCTACTATGGCCACTTATGAACAAAGTCCTGAAGCAGTCAAAGATTCACCAACAGAGTGGTTATTTCCCCTGTGTGGGCTGGTTAAAATTATTATGATTCGAAGAAGTAGTTTTAAATACGTTACCACCAAGATTATCATATCTAGAGTTTAAAGATGTTGAAGTCGAAGCAATAACAGCCTGTAAAAAGTTCAAATTATCACCAGTGCAGAATTTTTCTGTAAATGTCTGTTCATTTTTTTTTTTTTTTATTTAACATTTGTTAACCAGGAAAGTCTGACTTGGAACAAAGCCAATTTTCAGCAGAGGCCCAGGGAGAAAGGCTCCAGATGCATGTCTTTGTAACGTGTGCCTGACGTATAAAGCCATGTCCAACCCGGAATTAATGGACATGCTGCACCTCAGAAAATCCAAATCCTATCGAGCTACACGCTCGAGAGACTTGAACCTCAGCACTGAAATAAATAGGACATGCTGGAGGGACAGATTCATAACCCAGAGGCTCCCTTCACTCTGGAATAAAATCCCAGTCCAGGTTAGGCAGAGTCCCTCATTGACTCTCTTCAAGAGGAATCTTGATGAGTGGATGGGAGATCGTAGGTTTACCCCAGTATCACTTCTGTGTCACTGTTAGACAGAGGCACAGTATACTAACCTCAAAAAAGGGTATAGCAAAATTAATTTAAAATGGGTGGCGAAAGCCAAACATATTCTGGCTAGGCTTATAAATGCCCTAGGGCAGATAACCTGGTATGAACCTATGAACCTATGAACGTGGGAGGAAACCGGAGCACCCAGAGGAAACCCACACGAACGCAGGGAGGACATGCAGACTCCACACAGAAGGCACCCCAGCCGTGAATTGAACCGGAGAACCTCTTGCTGTGAGGCGAGCTTCATATCCACAGAAGCTACGCCAAGCTTACAAGGTACAAGGTGCTCACTGGAAACAGCTCCTACAGGCAACATCTGATGAAATTGTTGAGTACACTGAGTAAGCAGTCTGATAAGGATAGTAAGGTTTCCTTCATGAGAATTGTTGATAGACTGTACTGAGCAGATATTACCCAGCAACAGAGGGTTCTGCATTTCCTCATCAAACATCTCCTGCGACGATATCAGTTAAAATACACACAACATAAAACTAACAACCAAAGAAATAAATAGAAAAATAAAAACAACACAGGTGTCACCGCTGAGAAGTTTAATGTATCACATAAAATCATAAACACTTTCATCCCAAAAGTAAGGACTTCATCAGATACAAACATCTAAAAAGTGCAGTCTTAAAAATATATAGTTATTAATTACATGAAAAAATCTAAGCAATAAAAATCAGTGACCAGTTTTCTACTAATCTAAAAATATGTACGTGTATATGTGTGAATTTGTTCTCTTACCACCACACATTGAATATCATGTTAAATAAATGTTATAATATATATATATATATATATATATATATATATATATATATATATACATATACATACACACACACACACACACACACACACACACACACACACACACACACACACACACACACGAGAACATAATCATTAGATTAAATGTCCATGGATATTAATTACAAGGAACCATTAACTGATGTCTTATGATTCAAGCCATGGGAGATGTTGCATTTAATTTAATTTGAAAGAAAAATTCTCGAGCTTCTATCATTGCACCCCAATACTTTCCTCTTACAAGTTTAGGAATTTTTTCCACCAAGTAAAATAGAATTTTTAAAACCATTACACAGTTTAGAATGTTTATATAATGCATTACTAACATCCTTTCTTTTTATTGCATAGTAATGGCCATAAGTTCTGTTTTTTAGTTGTGTTTCAGTCTTTCCAACATAAAAACCACCACAGGACATGCATAAAGCAATATAAACAACCCCTGCAGTTTTACAGCTACATTTACAATTGTTTTTAATACTTCTTAGGTAAGATTTAATTGTTATGTTAGAACTATCATAAATAAAACGACACTGTGAACATGCACCACATTTTGTCATGCCATAGTGCTGCCCGTGTTTAACCGATCTTTCAAGTATATTTTTAATATTCTTACCTCTTTTATACACACATTTTGGGGAATCCAGTTCACATAAAACATCCCTCCCTAGATCTTTAAACAAATTCCAATTCCTAATAATAAGACCTTTCACCTGTATGGTAAAAAACATAGTTTTCTCAAAACCATTGTCAATATTTCAAACCTTAGTACTTAAATCAGTGGCCTCCCTCAAAGTAGGTGCATATCTGTTATTTCTACCATCTTTAACTATATTCATCATGTCATAAACTAATTTTTTGGGGGGTAGTCTCTTTCTAAAAACGTAATTTAACAGATTCACTGATATTTTTTTTTCTTCTTCTGAAACAAGTCTAGAAATTCTGACAAACTGACCCTTCACTAAATTCTTTTTATTTTGCCAGAAAGAGTGGTGACTATAAAAATGTAAATAAGAACTGGAAAAGGTGGATTTACGAAAAATCATGCATTTGTAGGAAAGACTCTCATTATTTTTATAAACAGTAATATCCAAACAAGCTATTCCTATCCATAACGTTGGTAAATTTAAGGGAAGACGTACAAATTAATATAACACATACATTCAATGAATAAATCAACACTCCCTATCCATAAGAGTGGTCAGATTAATTATGTTGGGGTTCCTAGGGAAATAGTTCAGCATACTCTAATGATTTTGAAAGATGTCACATTTTTCAAAATCTCCCTTACAGGAGTATTGTGGGAAAAGTAGTTCCTCCAGCCACGCAAACACAACATGGCACACATATGGTGTATGTCTAAAGAAGGTCAGGTTTAGTCTAGAGGCTAAATGGAGGGCTCAGTTTACCTGTAATTGAAACAAATGCAACTGTTTCCCAATCCTCCGAATTCTAAAAAAATGACAGTCCTGAGATGAACTACCAATTTCCAGACTGTTTTATCAACTCATTTTCTAACCAATTACACATCTGCCAGTTCATTACTAATTGTAGCTTTTTGTTATTCATTTTTACGTATATCCTGATGCTGGTTTATGTTACAATACAGAATGGAAGCCACTGTACAAAACTACATTATTATTGTCACTGATATTATTACTATTAGTAGTAGTGATAGTAGTAGAAACAGTAGTACTTAGAACTCATGAGATAGATTTGTTGTTTTAAAATATCTGTTTTCTTCATTTTCTCTTAATAAAATAGTTCACAGTTCAGTTTTTGATGATCTTTTTTTAACTTTATGACTGTCAGTTTTATGGTAATTGATCTGGTGCTTGTGTTGAAATCCTCCATTATCTGAAAATTCTAGCACATTTTTCTTAGAAATGACTATCTACAAATTACTTCCCAATATGAACAACCAAATAATTTTATTCCAAACAAGAGCTCTTAGCTTAATAGTATCCTTTTAAGTACAAGAAGGCTTTAAAACTGCATCATAATAAGGGATGAAGCTAAGGTGGGAATTCACCAAGTCATTATCTTGTTTTTGTCTACTCCATCTACAAAGCAAGTTTTGTTTCTATTTTTAAGTGCATTTCTAATAAAATTTTTATTTAATCTTTTAATTCAATTTTGAGTAATGGCCTGCACCCAAAAGTGACAGCAGGGCTACTTTTTCACAAAACTGATATTCTTAAGTACTTCTCCTGTAATGGTACATTATGGTATGGTATGGTACTGTAAGCCATGATATGGTATGATACGGTATGGTTTGGTATGGTGTGGTACAGGATGGTACGGTATTGCAGTGTATGTTATGTTATGGCATGGTACGATATGGTATGGTACAGCATGGTACAGTATGGCATGGTATGGTACGGTATGGTATGGCACTGTATGGTAAGGCATGGTATGGTATGGTCCTGTATGGTATGGTATATTATGTTATGGTATGGTATGGTGTGGTGTGGTATGGTATGGTCCTGTGTGGTAAGACATGGTATGGTATGGTCCTGTATGGTATGGTATATTATGTTATGGTATGATATGGCATGGCATGGTATGGTATGTTACTGTACTGTATGGTATGGTATGCTCCTGTATGGTATTTTATGGTATGGTAGTCCATGGTACGGTGTGGTATGGTATGATATGGTGTGGTATGGTATGGTATGGCATGGTATGTTACTGTATTGTATGGTCCTGTATGGTATGGTATATTATGTTATGGTATGGTATGGTGTGATGTGGTATGGTATGGTATGATATGGCATGGTATGGTATGTTACTGTACTGTATGCTATGGTGGGCTCCTGTATGGTATGGCATTTTATGGTATGGTAGCCCATGGTATGGTGTGGTATGATGTGGTGTGGTATGGTATGGCATGGAATGTTACTGTATTGTATGTTATGGCATGGTCCTGTATGGTATGTTATTTTAGGGTATGGTAGTCCATGGAATGGTGTGGTGTGGTGTGGTATGGCATGGTATGATATGGTATGGCATGGTATGGTATAGTATGGAATGGGTTCTGTATGGTATGGTATGCTACAATATAAGATGGTAGTGCATGGCGCGGTGTGATATGGTATGGTAGTATGTGGTAAGGTATGGTATGGTATGGTACAGTAGTGCATGGTATGGTGTGGTGTGGCATAGTATGGTATGGTATGGTCGTGCATGGTATGGTAGTGCACGGCATGGTATGGTAAGGTATGGCTTGGTACAGTATGGTACTGTATAGTATGATATGGTATGGCATGGTATGGTACAGTGTGCTATGGTATGGCATGGCATGGTATGGTAGTGCAGGGTATAGTATGGTATGGTGTGATATGGTATGGCATGGTAGTGCATGGTATGTTATGATACGATATTACATGGTATGGTATGGTATTGTATGGTAGTACATGGTTTCATATGGTTTGGCATGGTATGGTATGGTATGGTATGGTATGGTATGGTACAGTACGGTATTGTATAGTAGTACATGGCATAGTATGGTATGGTATGGTATGGGGAATCTTGGGACATACCTGTGACAGACTAGAGGCAACCATGAAGCTCATTGTGCTGACTGCACCTGCACAAGAACACACTATTTTACCAGCAGGTGAAGCTGGGCAGAGAACAGTCAGAACAGCAAGTTATTTGAGGTACTACCCTACATCTGCAATCTTACGAACTATAGATGCAGTTCAGGGCTTGCAGCAGCTGACTGATACACAGATAATCTAAGATTAGAATTGTTTTCAAAAAAATCACTTACTGATGAAATAGCTGAATGATCTGCTGTTCTTGATGAGGGCTTTGTTCTTCCTGTACAGAATGTTTCATTAAATGTACATGGTATCAGTTTTATGACATTTCATTTTAATATGTGGTGCAACACAAAACTGACTTTGCAAAATACTCCATTTTTTACTCTGCATGCAACACTGCAGTTTGTATTCAAGCATAAAGCTGGGAAATAGAAGAGGAATAAACAAGAGAAAGCATAATATCAGTTGCTAAAGCAAATCATAAACTTCAATGGCAGTTAATAATTACATAGCAAACATTAATAAATCAATATTACTATACAATAATAAATCTAAGGTAAAAGATAAAAAATAAAATGGAATGAGCTGACTGTACAACCTAGACATTTTTTACAGCCTAGGCATTCTTAATATGATTATGTCCAATATGATCAAAGTTTGATTAGCTACCTAGAAGCTGGAGATGCCAGTCTGAGAGGGATGGGAGTGAATGGCAAATGCTGGCTCACTCATCCCGGGTTTGAGGTGTGGGTGAAGTCATTCACAAGAGCTCCATCTGGAAGTTGGCCTAGGACTACATTGCATTACATTTTCTTGATGACAGGAGCTGACAATGAACCTATGTGGTCTGCTCTTTGAAGTGCATTTTGCATTCTCCTTCCTTTACATTCCTGCTTTATCATTCTTCCACTTGTAGTATGCCCTCCCTGATACCTCTCAGACACCATTGGACTACAATTTTCTTGGTACAAAAATAACTCTTTACAATTCAGACAGTATTTCCTATAATCTACTGCCTGTGCCTCCTCCTTGCCCCACAGTCCCTGACCCCTTAACATCTGCTGACAGGATCTTTTGCATCATCATTATTATGATCTCTTCTCTTCTGGTTTTAAGTGAAAATAGTTTAAGCTTCTGTAGCCTATGGTCATAGCCCTTCCCCTGCAGGCCATGGGTCCTTATTGAGGCTTTCCTTCACATTTCTTACAGCAGCCTGGTATTCCTTTCCCTAGATGGCCTCTAAACCTGTATTCAGTATTGAAGGTGTGCCCTGCCTAAGACTGTAAAGTGATAATACTGCCTCTTTGAGTCTGCAGTCTATCCTCTTCAGGATATACCACACTATTCTGTCTGATCTGATATCCCCCTTCACTCTATTCCCATTGTTTATTCCAGGTGTGATAAACACCATAGTTTATACTTCTGATGTGTGGTCATCAGTTCCAATTCTCAAGTTAGTTCTTCACATCAGGACTATAATGGCCTAAGTGCATACTTTACATTCATTCATTTACACTGGACCCCAACTGACGACTTTTCCCTCTACTTATATAGATTTTTCAAATCCTTCTGCAGACTCTTCCTCATCCTCCACTGCTGAACTCATGTTTGTAGTCAACAAAGGGGTTCATCCTACTGTCTGTCTGTCTCTCTCCCTCTTCCCACAGATATGTCAGAAACAAATACTGAGGAGCATTGGACCCAAAATAGATCCCTGTAGTACTCCAATAGTCACTTTCATTATTCTTGACATTATTCCTCTCACCATAACCTTCTCTGTCCTGCCATTCAACCGTCAAACATTCTAGTACCTCAGTCTTGGTGCTATCCCCATCTTCTCCAGTTTTCCTATCAGCTTCCTGTGTGGCACTGAGTCCAAGGCTTGCTGATGCCCGAGTAAACTTCATCCTCTGATACTCCTCTGTCAAGTTCACCTGTAACCCCCTCATAAAACTGGATGACATTTGACTGACAGTACATTCTGGCCATGATCCTACACTGACCACTGTCCTAGACATTGCTGTCCTCTAAAAAGCTATCAGCCTCCCAGGGGTAACATTAGGTAAATTGGCAGCCTAGGTGAAAAATCTCCACTGCCCAACACATCTCGGCCTACTCATACTATGTGGATTACTTTTTCTTCCTTTTTCTCACAGTTCGTCTTACTCATTTTTTTCCGCAGTTTCTTTTCTAATTTTCTGTCTACCACAGAGCTTGGACTCTTCCAATCAGCTCCTGGAAGACAGATGTCCTCTGTAAGTATTACCCTTTTTTCCTACCCTACTCTTTTACTTTCATCAGTAGTCTCTCATCCTCCTCCTCCCTTGGTGTGTTGTGAATGACACATTGCATCAATCCACCAGTTCCTCCCCTTCCTGTACCTTAACTGCCAGGACAATAAACCTAACTTCTGACTCTGAATGCACCACTGCTCCATTACTGGGTTGATATTTCTCTGCCTCTTGTCATCAGTGCATGTTTCTATGATACTAATGATGTCCATCCTTCATCACTGTGTCACTGCTTTCCGCTCCTTCATCTTCCAACCCGATTCCTAGCATTGCAGAGAAAGAATACCTAGCCATACTTTGAGTCACCCATCTTTGTCCCTCTGCTATGTTCTGCATTACTTCTTACCTTCTGCCTACTGTCAAAACATCTAACACCCTCTTGTGTTTCAGTCACTCTCCCTCTCCACTTTAATCTTAGTTTAAAAATATGATCATTGAAATGTACCTTTTCAACACAACATTAATTTATTTTATTTTTTATTTTACATTTGTTAACCGGGCTAGTCCAGCTGGATATATGTCCATTTTCAGTGGAGGCCCGGGGAGAAAAGCTCCAGTAGTAACACAGAGATATAGTAAAGAAAAACAATTTATCATAAATAAAATATTACATGTGATTTTGTCACACATATATCATGGAACAATTCTACAAAAGAAGCAGAGATTCTAAATCAGCTAATTCAGAGGAATGACAACATTACTTTCCAAAAACTGTACAAGAAAGGTCACTTTACAGTATGTTATCAATGGTGAGATATACAGAACTGATAATAACATTCATGACAAGACTTATGTAAATTACTAGAGATCGTAACTACTTCCATAGGGTGTAGTATAATAGATTAGTGAGAGGATACAGGCTGGTGATAGAAATAGAGAAATCAGAGGATTAGTCAGGGTTGCTACAGGGGCATAACCAGTGTGTCTTCAGGTATTTCTTGAGCCTTTGTTTAAACAGTGGCAGCGAGGGAACTAGAGTTATCTCCTGTGGCAGCGTATTCCAGTTTTTTCCAGCAGTATTGGTGAACAAGGAGTCACCTGCCAGGTTATTAGAATTGCTTATGCTAGCAAGAAGTTTACCAGAAGATCGTAAGGAGTTGAGATTCCTGTATGGGGTAATAAGGTTTGAAAGTATAGGGGTGTTGTTCGGTTGGTAAAACATCTTATGAACAATGGTTAGTTGGAAATATGTCAAAATGTTTTTTCAGTTCTAGCCATTCTAGTTGTTGTAGGTTCTGACAATGGTGAGTTCTAAAAGGGTTCCCAGTGGCAAATCTGGCTATATTATTATAGGAGTTGGCTAGTTTGACACGATTAGTTTGTTTTAGGTTAGTATATATGAGTGAAGCATACAGAAGAGATGAGATTAAATGGGAATGAGCAATTCTAATTCTGGATGATGGAGTTAAGAAGTGTTTTATTCTATATAAGCAGCCTATTTTTCTATTTACGGTTTTAATGGTCTTATTGATATGGTTATCAAAGGTGAGATTGTTATCAATTGCGATTCCTAGCAGTTTGGTGGTAGAGTCTGGGAATATAAGGGTGACATTATTGGATTTAATTGAGAAATCTATGGGAGAGGACTTAGTGTTAGGTGTGAAGAGCAAGAGCTTGTTTTTTTTAGCGTTCAACAGGAGGGAACGTTTTAAGAACTAGGCCTCTACTGTGCTAAATACTTTCTGGGTTACAGCATGAAGTTCAGATGAAGTTTTGGCAGTACATATGAGTATAGAATTGTCAGCATATTGTATACAGGTTGCTTGAAGGATTGCAACATGAAGGTCATTGATGAACAAAGAGAAAAGGAGAGGACCTAGAATGGAGCCCTGTGGGACTCCAAGGGAGATGGGCAGGTGGGAAGATAGTTTATTGCCCCAGAGAACTGCCTGTTGCATATTGTTAAGATAGAACTTAAACCAGAGGATAGCCTTGTTGTCTAGAGAGAGGGATTCAGGGGTCTTTATGAGTAGGGAATGGTTTACCATATTGAACGCTTTAGATAAATCAATAAAGAGTGCTGAAGAGAGGCTATTGTTATTACGGTTACAATTGATGGACTCGGTGAAAGAGAGGAGAGCTGTAGTGGTACTATGGCAAGGCCTGAAACCATGTTGGCAGTTAGCTAAGACATTGTGTTGGGTTAAGTGGGCCACTAGCTGATGGTGAATACATTTTTCCATTACCTTAGCTAGGGGTGATAAGAGAGCGCTAGGTCTGTAATTGGAATAATCATTAGAGTTACCACCTTTATGTAAAGGGATTATATGGGAGATTTTCCAAATGTCTGTGATGTTTCCTTCGTTGATGGTTCTGTTTATAAGGATAGATAAAGGGTAGGCTACTGATTTAGCAGCTCATTGCAGATATTCTGATGGTAACTGGTCTGCGGAGGGGGTACATGGCTTAAGCTTTTGGATGATTTTTTGGATGTAGGTAGTAGAGATAGGTTGAAGTTGGAAGGTAGGTAGAGTGTCAGGTAAAGAGATGGGGGGGCTAGCACTGTCTGCAGATAGATGATGGGCTAAGGATTGTATAGTGTCTGTAAAAAAGGTGTTAAAGGCATTGGCTGTTTGCTGTGGGATATTATTATCAGCTCCTAGTAGGGTTGGTGTGGTAGAGTGCCCAGGATATAGAACTCTATTTATGCTAGACCAGAACTTCTGTGGATTATTATGGTGAGTTTGCTGTAATTTACAATAGTAGTTCTTTTTATCAGTAAGAATGGCTCTTTTTGTAATATTTCTCAACTCTCTAAAGGTTTGATTCTCAGAGATAGTTCTGGTAGTTCTCCGTTTAGCCCAAGATTTGTTCCTTAGCAGTATCTTTTGTCTAGTATCTTTTGACAGCCAGGGGGCTATCTTGGACTTCATTCTAATAGTTTGTTTGGGTGCGTGTTCATCTAGAATTGTTAGGAATTTTGAGTTGAAATATTTAACAGCCTCTTCAAGTGGGAGAGTTTTTATAGGGTTCCAGTCACAGGCATTAAGTTCATTTTGGAAAGACATCTGGTTAAAATGCTTATTTGACCTTGAGATCCTGAATGTGGGGGAGTTAGGAATGTCATTCTTTTGTCTAACAATGTAAATCAAAGTATGATCACTTACATCATCAGACAAGGTTCCAACTTTATGTTTGTTGTTGTCTGTTAAGGAGAATCCAATCTAATATACTCTCTTTTTATTTGGTTTGTTAATTCTAGTAGTGGTAGTGATTGATTGACTGAAATAATGTAGATTAATATGTGAGGAAGGGTTTTCAGTGTTGATACACTTCCAGTCAGTATTGAAGTCACCTAGTATAATTGTTTCTTGTGGATAGGTAGTGGAAACCCAGCTTAGAATATCCTCTATTATAGTGTTGTTATTACCAGGAGGAAGGTAGATACAGATTATGTTTAGGGATTTGCTAGTATTTAGTTTAAGTTTAGTGATAAGGACTTCTGCCTTACTATCTTGGGGGGTGAAGGGTATTGTGGATATCTGTAAACCAGTTCTACACAGAATGGCTACTCCTCCACCCTTCCGTTTAGTGCAGTCAAGTCTCAACATATTATAACCTGGGGGAATTATCTCATTGTCCTTTGTTCTTGGCTTTAACCAAGTTTCTGTAAGTCAGAAGATGTGAAAGGAATGAATGTCTATAGGTATGTGTATAATAAGGAGAATGTGTCTTTGCACAGGGTTGGTCTGTCTGCCAGTTCTTCCTCCATACTCCTACTATTTCCAAGTCTTTTTCCAGCTCTCGCACTAAGAACATTAGGAATATAGAGACTGTAAGTCTGCTAAGGCCTGCACACTACCTCAGATTGTCGGTGTAAGAAAAAAAAGCACTTGCAAAATTCTAGTGTAGCAGACAGTGCACCATGCTTTCCAGCTAACAGGATAAGGGATGGGTTCATTTTAAACAGTGAATAAAATCTCATACCCTCATCTGGAAGATGGCCATGTTCCACAGCTCTTCCATCGCTCTCAGTGTCTTAGGATAAGTGGGGGAATGGGACAACTGGACTAATAAGCTATTGGGTGTTTATGGTCACAGGAGAACCCATTTTAGTGAGATTGTGCTGATTTATTCAGAGCTTCCATGTGCCTGGCCTGGATACCTGTGACTACAAGATGTGTATTGCTTCTAAAACCATCCATTCCTACAAAGCTGATATATGTATTTTTCTGCACTTGCTCTAACTCTCTTAGTACTATTTAATAGTTCTGTGTTGCATTTATTGATTTGGTTGAATGTATCACTGTTTTCCAGCATGTACATGTTAAGGAAATTTCATCAGTTTGTTATTGTACTGCTCTTAGGTTGGTTTAACAGTATTCTAATATTCCCTAACCTCCTCTGGTACTGCAAAAGCTGTTCTGAGTTTGCCAAAGTTCTCCTGAATCTGGCAAAACATTTCTAAGTTTTGCAGTTTTTATGTGTTGTTCTCTTATGTTGTACACTTTTTTCTGTATTTTGTTGAACATTTCTCAGGGTTAGTGAACTTATTTCCAAGGATTTCTAATACTGCAGGAATTCTGTAAAGCATTTGTTACTGCAGTCGAGTTCAAAACCAGTTTGTTTTACATTGAGGGTTCTTTTGCACTCTGGTGGGAGCAGAGCTGAATTCAACCCTTCTAAGTTGGAAATTGATGGTTTAAAATTTATTCTGTTTTTATCTGATTGGCCTGAAGGATTAACTGTGTAAAAGTCTTTCATCCTGCTGGTATAAAAGCCTCATGTTTGCACATTACACAAACAGTTCCCTGTGCCTTGTATATAAGCAAACCTCTCTAGTTTAAAATCCTCTATAGGAAATGCTCACCATAGTCTCCCACTGTTCACAGCTGCATGAAGAGCTGTCAATTTGTGCAGAGGGCAGTACCACTGCAGGTCATCTAACCAGAGCTGCTTAACGTTTGGCAAATTTTGCCACAGGTCTGGAGAGATTCTGCTAAAATCCAAAGCATCTAATGTTAAAATAAAAAAAAAAATAAGTACTTTTTGAATTTTCTTTGCACTTTGCTGACTGTATTGTATTATACTGTTGCCTCATTTTTCTTATTTTTACTGTATTTTTCTGCACTTTAAAAAAAAGCTGCTCTGTTGTTCTGTCGCCTTAAGTCGCTAGTGCATAGCATAGATTAAATTCAGATCTGCTGAATCTAGACTGTATTGTTACATTTGAGCACTATTCCAGCCGTCTTACATTAGCAGGGCCTTGCCTGCACCCTTGTGGCAGAAGTGTACAGTCTGAGCCTCATCTGAGTTGGAGATTACTGGAGGAGAGCTCATTGTGTGCTTTCCCATTGGTAGTTTAGCTTAAAAGTGTTTAATTTCACTTGTATTTAAGCCTCGTGTTTGCACATAACTGTACACTGCTCATCGGAATTCAGCAGTACCCTGTTCAGATGCAAATGCCTTGAAAGACAATTTTTCTCCTAGACATCTGTTACTGAACCCTCCCAAGCTTCCCTGCTGCATTGCGGGAAACTCAAATGCACACTGAGAAGCTTTGTCATAGTTTTCACCCTTAGCCTTCAATAGAATAAGCCCCTTTGTGAATCCTAGAGCAAAATCTGGTCAAACTAGCCCACTCCCCAATATCAGTTATGGTAAAAATGGATAGTCACTTTCCAACCTTTCCTCTGGTCAGCCTGATTTACATGGGCATCCTGAGGCAATATAGTAACTGCCTCATGTATACTGACAACCCCGTACTCCTAAAGCAAAGAAATATGTGAGGGATGTAATTACACTATGATTTGGTTCATAGGTTCATAGGTGTTTACTAGGCTAACGACCAGAAGGGCCTTTTTATGCCTGGCCATGTACCCCAAATCTCTGACGAGTTCTGATACCCTTGAGAATCATAAGCATGGGCCTGGGAGATGAACCGTTTACAGGTTACCTGTTTGCATCAAAGACATAGGTGCCAAACCAGGGATGAATTTCCGGTTTCACATCTAATTGTAAAGTTGCACTTGAATTTGGATTAGTCTCTGGGATACATCTCTCCATCAGGTCCTATTTATATCACATGCAAGGTTTAAGGCTTTAGAGAGGGTAATTCTGGTACTGTTTGTTTTGTGGACATGCAAGAGGTCCATCAGACTGTGTCTGACAATGCCCTATATGCCAGGCATAGAGCTCCCCTCAAAAGCCTGTAGGAGACAGAATACAGGGATAGGGCCTTGAGGCAGTCTGCATAAGACATATTACTTATAGGTTCATAGGTAGGTGCTAGGCTATCTGCCCAAAGGCATTTATAAGCCTAGCTGGAATGTGTTGGCTTTCGCCACTCCCTTACATTAGTTCCCTGTGCCTCTGTCCAGCAGAGCCATTGAAGTGATCCCTGGGGTAAACTTTCTGTTTCCCATCCACTCGTCAAGGTTTCTCTTGAAGAGGGTTAGCGAGGAGCTCTGCCTAATGTAGACTAGAATCTTGTTCCAGAGCATGGGAAGTCTCTGGGACAGGAATCTATCCCTCCAGCACGTCCTATTTATTGTTGTGGTGAGGTTTAGATCCCTGGAGCGTGTGGCTTCAGGGGATATGGTTTTCTTTAGGTGGAGCATGTCCATCAATTCTGGGTTGGACATGGCCTTGTATGTCAGGCAGAGATCACCTATGAGTAGGCAGTATGCAACCGAGTACAGCTGGAGTTTCTTCAGTCGAGCTGCATAGGGCATCTGCTTGAGGCCAGTGATCCTCTTGGTGAGGTACTTCTGTGGTCTTTCCAGTTGTTGCACGTGTCTTGTAAGGTACATCCCAAATGGGGCATTGTACTCTATGATGGGGCTGATGAGTGATGCATAGAGGGGCCCAATGACCTCTTTCAATCTGGATGCAAAACCTTTTGTGATTAGGTGGGCCACATAGAAGGATTTTCTAACCACTCTGGCAATGTGATTATCAAAGGAGAGGTTACTATCTACTTGGGTCCCCAGATCCCTTATTACGTCTTCCATACTTAGGGGGCTACCACCTATGTGGTAGTTTTTGGGTACTTTGTTTTTTCCACAGGGAATGACTATGCACTTTTTGGCATTTAGCTTGAGGCCATGGTTTTGACACCAGGTATCTGTCTCTGAGAGACCCTTTTGGAGGATGTCTGTGTCAGCCGGAGAGTCAATTATAGCCCCTAGTTTGCAGTCGTCTGTGAACTTGGTCAGTCATAGTCTTCCTGTGCTTGCCTGTACCTCTGAGAAGTATATGCCGAACAGGAGGGGTCCTAGGACTGAGCCCTGGGGAATGCCACTTATAACCAGTTTAGTGTCAGACCTAGCTCCCGCAACTCTTACCATGTGGGTTCTGTCCGTGAGCCAGTTGGCAACCCATCTCGTGACATACGGGTTTATGTTCAGGCTGGTGAGCTTGTCTATAATACCTGAATGGGGAATGGTGTCGAAGGCCTTTGCAAGGTCTAGGTAGGCTGTGTGGACCACCTTTCCCTCATCTATAGCCTTGGTAACTGTCTCAAAGAAGTCCACCAGGTCTAGGAGGTATGATCTGTCCTTAACAAAGCCGAACTGGGTAGGGTCCAGTGTTAGGAGGTTTCCAATGTCTCTGTTAATGAGATCCGTGGTGATGCGCTCCATAGCTTTGCAGTCCAAGCTAGTCAGGCTTATAGGGCGATAGTTCCCAGGGTCCGTTTGGCTCCACCTTTGTGGAGTGGAATAACCGTTGCTGTGCGCCACTCTGTGGGCACATAGCCTGTGGAGAGGCTGAGTTTAAACAGTGTGTTTAGGTGAGGGGTCAGTTCATCTTTGAGCTTGTGTAGGACGCAGCCTGGGACACCATCCGGTCCCACTGATGCTGTGTTTTTGGCTTTGGAGAGGGTTATTTCAACCTGAGTGTCTGTGATTTCAGGGGCACTACATTCTTCTGGTATAGTTATGGGCCCTTTTGGGAGTGAGAGGGAGGGTGAAGTTTGCACTGAACCTGTCTGCCAGGATGTTGGCTATATCGGTCGGGTCAGTGTATTTTGTGCTATTCTGCACTAACTCCGAGCAGATCTGAGAACTGCCACTTAGATTCTTGACATAGCTAAAGAATGCCTTTTGGTTATCTTTGGAGTCCATGGCAATTTTTCTTTTGAAGCTAGCCTTGAAAATAAACAGCCATGCAGGTCTCAAACCCAGGACCCAATACACTACAGTCACAGTAGTTAACCACCAAGCTATCACAGAAGTATGCCCTGTATTCTTTTAGTGAGGAACCTCTGTGGACATTCCAGTTGTTGGATATGCCTGGTTTGGTACATACCAAAGGGGGCACTGTATTCAATGATATATCTGATGAATGCCGAATACAGTGGAACAATGACTTCCTTGGACTTTGATGACATACCTTTGTTTATAAGTTGAGCAACATAGAATGATTTCCTTACCACTGTAGACATGTGATTATCAAAGGCTAGATTACTATCTATGTGTGTCCCTAAGTCCCTGACTACTGGGTCAACTAAGGGTGTGTTGTCAATATGATACTTACCAGGGATGGATGACTTCCCAAAGGATACTATTATACCTTTCTTGGCATTTAGTTTTAGTCCATGATTTTGACACCAGCTGTTTGTCTATGTCAGCCCCTCCTGGAAAACATTTGTGTTAGTGTGAGATTCAATGACAGCTTCTAATTTGCAATCATCTGCAAATTTAGTCAGCCAGAGACTACTGACATTGGCCTTGACTTCTGAGAAGTAAATGCTAAAAATGAGCAGGCTAAGAACTGGTCAATGAGGGACTCCACTTGTGACTGGCCTCTTTGTAGAGGTGGACTCCTCAATTCTAACATTCTGGGTCCTGTCTGTGAGCCAGTTGGCTATCCACCAGGTGACATACGGGTTTGTACCTAACCTCCTGAGTTTGTCAACATGCCTGAGTAGGGTATTGTGTCAAATGCCTTGGCCAGGTCAAGGTAGACAGTGTGAATGATTTTGCCCTCATTCATTGCTTTGGTGACCTTCTCAAATACGTCCACCAGGTTAAGTAGGCATGATCTGCCCTTTACAAAACCAAACTGGGTTGGATCCAGTGTCTAGAGGTTTACTATTTCTCTGCTGATCATCTCTATGATAATTCTTTTCATGGCTTTACATATAAGACTAGTGAGACTTATGGGTATGTACTTTCCAGGGTCCATAGATGGCCCACCTTTGTGCAGAGAGATGACTGTTGCCTTTCTCCATTCATGAGGCATCAAGCCTGTTTGGAGGCTACAGTTAAATAGTAATTCCAGAGGCCCTGATAGGTCATGGTTCATGCTATTTAGAAGGCATCCTGGGATATTGTCTGGGCCCAATGATGCAATGTTCTTGGTCTTAGAGAGACCATTAAGGACCTGTTCCCTAGTGGTAGTAGGGGGAGTTATATTTGATGATATTTCCTGAAGGAAGGTTGAGGGGTTGAGAGGAGTAAAGGTGGAACTGAATTTATCAGCCAGGCGGTTTGCTATATCTTCTGGCTCAGTATAGCTGGCTCCATTTACAATGAACTCTGCACACAATTGTGTATTGCCTTTGAGGTTGCAAAGATAGCCAAAGAATGCTTTGTGGTAGTCCTTGGCCTGGGATGCCAAACATACCTGAAATTTGGCTTTGGTAGACTTTATTTGTCCTCTGAGTTCTTTGTTTAGTTTAGTGAGAGTGCTTTTATCCTGCTGGGTGCTGCACCTCCTAATTTTTGCCATGAGTTTCTTCCTCCTGTTATACATCTGATTGATTTTGTGATTCCAACAGGGTGGCTTGTTTTTTTAGTTAGTTCTGTACTTCTTCCGGTTGGCTACAGCTGCCTCTATGCAGCTATTAACATGCTTGTACAGGGTTTCTGTGAAAAGGTCTGCATAGGCAGAAGTGTTCTCAGGGTTTATAGGGGCTTGAAATTTTGCCAGGTTCTCACTAAATAGCAGGAGGTTAGCCTTAGAGTAGTTCCTGAATATTCCCAGTTTAGGTGTGGTCTGACCTTATCAGGGAAGTTATTACAGTAGGGGGGTGTGCAGCACTCTCCCATATTAGTGTGGACCAGATCCAGTATAGTTGCACCCCTGGTTGGTGTATTTGGTCCAGGGAGTTCGTGTTTACAAAATCCAGGAATTTCTATGCATGTAAGTTTGATGTCATATATGATTCCTTTAATAGTGGGTTAATTAAACTCACCCATGAATATGGTATTGGGTTGGATGGCTAGTGTTTCTAATAAGTTTAAATACATGGTATGGGTTTCCTGAGTCATTGAGGGGGACGAAAGGAAGTGGTATTGGATTTTACCTATGGCGACTTGAACATGGAGCAGCTCAAGTGCATTGTCCTGTTTGACCAGCCTTGAAGTATATTTATTTTTGATGGAAATAGGGACACCTCCACCTTTAGTCCCTGTCTGTGAAGTAGCTGGTCTAAATGTGTGGAAGGCATTATAATCCTGCACTATTGCTGAGCTGTCCACGGCTTTAAACCATGTCTCTTGAGACCGCACAGACATTAGCATTCTCTAGGGTAAACAGAGCGTCCAGGGAGTGGAGTTTTTTGTTTAGGCTCCTAGCATTGAGCAGTAATACCTTTAGATTTTCTTGGCTTTGATTTGCTATGTTGGAAGTACTTTCAGTTTGGCATTGCCTAAAAAAGGCACTATGAGGGAAGACAATGTTTTAGCTAATATTCAAAAGCTCAGAGAAGAATGGTAAAGACCATCCCTGGCAAAACAGCGTGGTCTGTTGACCATCTCCTTCCATGCTGACAAATACTGCACCCCCTTAGAATGACACCAGAAACTAAGTCAAATATTAGTCAATCATCTTTTGTTTGTATTGTGGCAGCATCCTTGGAGAAGGTAAAATGCTGCTCAATGCTAGGCTCATACCAGCCTGAGAAACACATTCCGAAAGCTCTATGATGCCTCCCTTCATATAGTCTAGGGAGGTACGTCTCAGGTCATTTACTCCCACGTGGACTATGATTGAGTCATATTGGTAATTATGATCCAGTGACCTGAGTGCATGTGTAATGTGGCGGATCCTAGCCCTTGATAAGCAACTGACAGTAACTTTCTCCTTACCCAACCTGGTAAGAGGGACATCAGTGTGTCTCACAATGGAGTCTCCAATGACTAGAATGTTGGATTGTGTGGTGACTTGCCTTATGAGCTTAAAGGTAGAGGCTCCAGGAGATGTAGCTCTATGTGTTGATGTGGGTGTTGTTTTGGAAGAGTGCGTTTGGGGCTGCTGAGGGTATTTCCTATCTGTACTTTGTCTAAGAGGTCTTTGTGGTATAGGAAAGTGACAGGTAAGTGCCTCAGTATATGTGGGTCTATATGTCTGCTTTGAATTGTGCATGATGGGAACAGCATGTGTACTACTGACAAACTTATTGACATTAGGGGTACTTTTATGTGAGAGCTTTGCCTCCAGTGACGTTATGTAAATACATCTCTCACATATTGTATCAGTTTGTTTGAGAATTAACTGGTTGTCAGTAAACATGAGGCAATTTCTACATTTATTCAGGATGCCCATATCCACCAAGCCGGTAATGGAGACAGTAGGAAAGTTCATATCCATGGCAACAGACCCTTTTTATTGATTAGACTGTTGGAATGAGAATATCAGTCACTGTCAAGAGTATCTGGTTTGCAACTATGTGGACAGTGTTTGTCACTGCAAACTAGTTGTCCTGTGTCCTTGGAATGAAATCTCTCACACAACAACAAACTGGACATCAAACAGGTTGTCAGCACTCACACACACCATCTCTCTTGCAAAACAAAGTCACAACACATAAACCCACATACACAGAGATACTTAGTAGAAGCCTACCAAACGATAAGAGATCTCCCAAGCACAAAATACCTGCACACACTGCAAAACAAATAGAATCCACTTCACATAACAACACACACATCAGTGTCTTAGCAAATAAGCCCATAAGGCAAAACACCTCAAAACCAAAGGACCTGGTCATAGGCGACTCCATAGTAAGACACACAGATGTCCCCATAATTACGCTGGACAAAGAGAAAGTCACGATCAGCTGCCTGTCAGGTGTCAGGATTTGTCAAATCACACACTCAAGTTACTGTACTCAACAACAATTACTGTTATGACTCTATCATAGTACATGTTGGGGCAAATAACTTGAGACGTACGTCTCTGGACTGTATGAAGAGAGACATGACTGAACTCTCAGATTATGTTTCCCAGGCAGATACGTCCCTAGCCGCATTCTGCCTTCACCCAGGATGATGCCATAATGTAGACAAAAATGAATGACTTCAACAATTGGCTCAGCTTATGTTGTCAATCCTGGGAGATCCAGTATCTGTCAGCCTGGGAAGACATGATTGACAGACCATGCTGCTTTGCCAGCGATGGTCTTCACCAGTCTCCTCTAGACTTTTGGATACTGGCAAAGGCACATGACTCCCCCATAGTGCCTTTTTTAGACAATGTCAAAACAACAATGTTTCCGACGTAAAAAATCCACTTGAGACAAACTCAAGGTTATGCTGCTTAATGCTAGGAGCCTAAACAGGAAACTGCACTCCATGGAAGCACCCCTCACCTTGGAAGATGCTGACATCTGTGCAGTCACTGAGACATGCTTCAAGACAACAGAGAGCACCCCGGCTAGGCATGGCTACAACGCCTTCCACATGTTCAGACCCCAAAACAAGTCTGAAAGAACCAGAGGCGGAGGTGTATCCATCTTCCTTAAAGCCAAATACACCTCAAGACTGGTTAAACAGTATGACTCTCTTTTGCTACTCCAGGCCCAACTAAGTATAAGTAAAGCATCCTACTACTCTACAGGTCTCCTACCATGAACCAAGAGAAGCAAACTGCCTACCTGGACTTACTAGAGACACTCACTATACAGCCAAACACTTTGTTCATGGGAGATTTCAATTATCCTTCCATCAACTGGGAGACATACACAGGCACAAACATGCTCGCCCTGAAGTTCCTGGACTTTGTCAATACAAATGCCCTGGAATAGCTGGTCTGCATCCCCACAAGAGGCTCAAATGTCCTAGACTTAGCATTCACCAACGTGGTGTGGGGTCACTGAACTACCCCCTGTGTGTTGCCCTCCCTGCTAAGGTCAGACTAGAAATCTGCCTCGTTTGAATTAATGATCAGACCTGACACCTCCACAGGAGCAAAAAAATTCAAAAGTTTCTCCAAAGCAAACTACAGCCTACTAGGTGATGGTATAAAAAGTTTCAAACCTGCTAACACAGCCAACAATGACTACTATGCAGAAGAGTACAGAGGTGCTCTGTATAATCACCTAAACAACTCTAGACTCTATTGTACCTGACTGGATCAAAACCAGGTCTTCCCGAAAAAGCAGGCCACCCTGATGGACCACAAATATAAATAGGTTATATAACAAAAGGAAGAAACTGATACCAAGAAGTTACTCAGCAGAAGAAGAATACTCCCTACAGCTTGAACAAGCAAATCAGATATCTTGTAAAGTCCTCTAAAGCTAGTTACAAAAATAAATGAGCATTTCTAGCTAAGGATAATCATAGGGCATTTTTATCTATGTCCAAAATCTAAAAGGGAATGCCCAACTATGTGTCAAACTTATAGTAGACCTCTCATACTGAACCTGAGGAAATTGCCAACTTGCTAGCTGACAGATTTGGCACAAACTTCACTCCCCTGTCCCCACCAGCCATACCCCAAAGCATACCTGACACCAGTCCTCTACCTAGTATCTCCAGAAAACAGGTCATATCCATGCTCTCCAAAGCCAAAAACATGGCCTCTATGGGACCAGGTAACATCCCAAGCTGCTTACTAAATAATCTAAACAAGACTTAATGGAACCACTTGGCACCCACTTTAACCTCAGCCTGAGCACTGGCTTTGTTCCAGCAGAGCAGACAGCAGCAACAGTAATCCCCTTGTACAAAGGGGGTCCATCAACCGACCCTGGGAACTATAGACTCATAAGCCTAACCAGCCTTACCTGCAAGGTCACGGAAAGAATAATCATGGACCTTATCTACAAGGACATAGGTGATCGTCAGACTCTTGACCTGACCCAGTCTGGCTCTCGTTAAGGGTAGATCATGCTTATTTAACCTGGTGAACTTCTTCGAGAATGTCACCAACATCCTGGATGAAGGTAAAACAGTACATATTACCATATTGACTTAGCCAAGGCATTTGACACAATCCCATACTCAGGTATCATTGAGAAACTCTCCCATCTGGGGATTAGCCTATAGATCACTAGATGGGTAGCCAACTGGCTCACTGACAGAATGCATACTGTAAAAGTTGAGGATTCCACCTCTATAAATAGAACAGATACCAGTGGCATACCACAAGGATCTGTGCTGGGCCTCTTCTTATTTGGAATCTATTTCTCAGAAGTCCAGGTGAAAGTAGACGGCCTGTGGCTTACCAAGTTGGCTGATAATTGCAAACTGGAAGCAACCACTGAGTCCCCAAATGATGTTAACATATTACAAAAGGGGCTAACACAAACAAATGACTGGTGCCAAAGCCACGGACTAAAACTAAATGCAAAAAAGTGCATTATTATCCTCTTTGGCAAAGAGGAAATCCTGCAAATTACAATACTGACAGCCCTCTCTATGCTCAAACCCAGTGGTGTGAGATTTGGGAACACAGGTTGACAGCCGTCTAAACTTGGATCACCATGTGTCCATAGTGGTAAGAAAAGCCTTCTACATTGCACATCTCATAAGTAATGGCATTGCATCCAAGACTAAGGATGTTATAACTCCTCTGTACTCGGCCCATATCAGACCACTAACAGTGTACAATGCTCCCTTTTGCATGCACCTCACCAGACACCTACAGCAGCTAGAGAGACCACAGATGTTTCTCACTAAGAAAATTCAGGATGTACAAAACATGACCTATATGGAACGACTGAAAGCCCTGTCACTGTACTCTGTATTCTACAGACTGCTGAGAGGTGACTTGTGCATGGCCAACCTAGCAGTTTCTGACCCTGTCCTAATGGAAATGCTGCACATCTGCAAATCAAATTGGACAAGAGTCACTCTCTGCTGGGATCTCAACCTCACCTGTGACATGAGCAGAACATGCTGGAGAGACAGATATATCTCCCAGAGATTGTTGCTCTGGTCCTCTGGAATAAACTCCCAATTCACATGAAACAGAGCTCCTCAATAACCCTATTCAAGCACATCCTAGACAATTGGATGGGAGACCATAAATTCACTCTGGGGTGGCACCTACGTCCCTCATGGACAGGGGTAGTTGGTGCTGATCATAGACTCGCTCTGTGAACAATGACCATCTAACCAAGGTCAACTAGGGAACACAGTTATAACTTGGCTAGGCTTGTAAAGGCCCCAGGACCATTAGCCTATTAACTTCCTATGAACCTATAAACCTATAAGAATGGGGGCTAACCACAGTTTGAAAACAATCTTTTTTTTTCAGGAATGCGCAGGTGAGACCAAAAGGTACAGTGATGTGGTAGAATTAATTTTGGTGAAGCTACACTGGCAATTTATGTTTTATACACATTAAACTTTCAACTGAATTTTAAGGCTAGAGTAATTTTCTACGTGCAATGTTTCAGAGTGAAGACTGTTTCATGCAATAAAAAAAAGTGAAGGCTTGGATTACTGTCAGCTATTGTGAAAAATCTTCTAGGCACCAATGGTTGGTTTGGAAAAAAATACCTGAACAGCCTTAATGGCCGCAACAAATTAATCAAGGATGAGATAGTGAGATGTAGTTTATTACTGATTAGCTTGAATGTGAAAATTAACAAGTAAGATACCTTTCCAGGCCCCCCATCCTTTTTATTTTAGTGAACTGCAGTGATAGGATTTAGTCCTAGTGTTACTTGCCAAGCTCGCCATCATATTGTAGTTTTTTGCAAGCTTAGCCAGGACAGTATCTGGGACTATTAAACCAAAGGCTTCATGTAAAGGAGGAGAGCTGCTTGTGCTAACACCAGTCATGTTTAGTGATGCCCAGTGTGTATTGATTCTGTATAATGTACTCAGTTTTTGATTAACCTGTCTGACTGTGACATCAGCATGTGTTTGGAAAGTCACTTTATACACTTCACTTCAGCATTCAAATATTTAAAAGGTAATGCTACCTAGAGCTGGTTAGGGTGAAGAAAATATGAAGCTCAGTTTGCCAGCAGTCTTTACAGGACGTTTTTCAAACCAAACACCTCTGGTCTCCTCATCATTTAGAAGTATCCTGCTGCCCTAAGGCAGGCAGATAGGCACTGTATAGCTTTTCACAGTTCTGGTAACAGGGTTTGTGCTTCAGCACAGAAAAACAGCCTAGAATCATCTATATTATGGATTATTAGGATTCCTCTTGTGTGTTCATTTATTGGATTTGTGGAAAAAGCCGACAACAATGTGACCAACATCCTCAGCTTTGTATCCCCAGTCTTTAATTTGTATGTTCTTTACGTCCGTTTGACCTCTCTGTGAAAATCAAGGACACCAGTTTCTAGTGTTCTGTTTGTTCCCCAGCTTCCCCATATCTGATGGCATTGGGCATAAGATGCACGATTCCAAGTACAAAGTCTATTTTCCTACAGGGAATCAGGACATTTTCTTGTGCTCTTACCATCCTCTTGCTGGCCAGCAAGCCCACAGCAATACTTGGTACATTAGGCTCTCATGAGAGTCCATGTTTCTTCACACTTCTTGTTAATGTATTTCTTCTCTAAAAATTCAGAATTAACTCTTCAACTTGATTTTGAATGCTGTGTACATTACAAGTTTATTATGAAGTGGTTTTAGAGAGTGATCAGAAAATAGTCTAGGTTTCATTTTATACTCCATATCAAAAATTACTCTAGAACTTAGAAAGTAAGAAACAGTCAGTCCTAGACTATGCTTTAGGAAGAAGGTATAATCACATCCTTCTGGAAAAGCAACCCTATCGAGGTAGGAAAGGTCACAAAGTAGTATGAGACTACTACAAAACTAAAATATGTTGTGTTGTTTTCATAAATCTCCACTAAAGTCATCAAATATTGAGCCTAATGTTAGATTCTGATCCTCTGCCAATAAGGAACAAGGATCATTAAAGGAAGCAACAACTCCAAATAAGTGGCAACATGAAACATAGTTGTTCTCACATGGAGCACAGACAAAAGCTAGACCTAATGATTTCGCTAAAATAGGACTTTTACACTTTTTCATAATGCATCTCCCTTCAAGATCTTCTTAAATCTGAGCTACTCAAAAAGCAAAGGTTTTCTTAATTAGGGCTGTTACACCAGTGCTATTTGCTGAGACGCCAGTAGCAAAAATATAGGAAAGCTGTCTGCATTTGTAATCATCAAATTGTGAGATAACCATGTGAGTCTCTGGCACTAGATAAACAGACATGTCCATTTGGAATAGAAGCTGCTAGAATAATTTTCATTTCAGGGATACCTGAACACCATGGAGATCCCATAAAAATAAAATAACTATGTCATGTTGGTGAGGTGGCATCTAGTAAAACAGTATAGCCATTTCTATTCTTTACTGCATCATGTATAGCAAGTCCCTTACAATAGATGAAATATGTGAATTGTGGTTACACTTCAGAAGATCGAACGTCTGAAATATCAAAGACCATATGGTCAAGACCATATGATCGATATTTCAGAAGATCGATCTTCTGAAATTTAAAAAAACAAAAAAAACAAACAAAAAAGAAAAAACAATAAAAGAAGATGTTACTGCAGGGGGGCAAACCCCCTGCACCCCCCACCCCCCACCCCCTACTTAAATATACCAACTCCGAGATCGCACTACAGCAGAGAATAGGAAAATTTCCCGTTTTGCACTGTATTGTCAGTGTAGCGTGATTTCAGAGTTGGTATATTTAAGTAGGGGCGTGTGGTGGGGTGTGCAGGTGGGCTTGCCCCCCTGCAGTAAGGTCTTCTTTTATTTATTTATTTTTTTGTTTTGTTTTTTTTTTTTTTTTTAGAATTTCAGAAGATCGATCTTCTGAAATCTGAAATATCGATCATATGATCTCGACCATATGGTCTTCAATATTTCAGCCGTTCGATCTTCTGAAGTGTAGCCGTGAATTGTATATCATAGCCATCATAGTTTGTGAACACTTCTAAGGATGCTTCCTCATAAATAATCAACTTACTAGAATATTTACTCCTGAAGATGGACTGTTCCCATAATATACATCCTCCATGTCCAGCCTCACAAGCCTGGGTCTAAACCCAATGAATTCAAAGAGAACTAGCCATAGGGATCTACAGATATACAAACAACTTAATCCTCTAAACTCTATTACTACATTTACATTCCACTATCATAAACCTTAGCCCTGATAAAGAATTTGCAATCACTAAGTAATGATAGGCAAGAATTGCCTGTAAAGGGTAACACATCAGTAAAGGTCCACGCTGCACTTACCTGAAAGGTATAAAGTATACAATGATAACAGTATCTGTTGAGCATAACATTTCACTTACGTCATACACGATAAAATGTAGAAATAAAGCAGGACTGTTATTAAAAACACATTCCACAGCTGAAAAAAAAAGAAGTTATGTTCTTACCATAACATTCCATCTGTGTTGTTGATCTTCATTCATTCATTACTGATGGGTGTCACTTTTGTCCTTGGAACTGAGTTGGCCTTCATAACAAGCTCGCGCCAGCCAAAAAACATTCTCGAGCTAAACTTACCCATAGTGTTCCCTCCCTTTTACCTCAGATCAAGTCTGGCCATAAGAAAGAAAGCGGAGAGGGGCACTATGGGTAAGCTTAGCTCAAGAGTTTTTTTGGCTGGCGTGAGCTAAGCTTACCCATAGTGCCAGCCAAAACAACTCTCGAGCTAAGCTTACCCATAGTGCCCCTCTAAGCTTATCCATAGTGTCCCTCTCCCTGTTACCTCAGATCGACTTTGCCCATAAGAAAGATAGAGGCGGCTTTTTCTGAGCAAGTTCCTGAACCTGGGATTTGGACCAAATCCGAACCTCAAGGAGTTTTTTGGAAGTGGAAGGAGTGTGGGATGTAATGAATGAATGAATGAAGACCAACAACACAGATGGAATGTTATGGTAAGAATATAACTTCTTTATCTGATGTTATTAATCTTCATTCATTCATTACTGATGGGACAGAGTCCCAGGCTACTTTATGCCCTAGGAGGCCCTATGGAAGAATATTACTGAGCACCATTGAACCGGAAGATGCTCTCCCCCAGGAGACAAAATCCAATTTGTAATGAGTGATAAAGGTATGATGAGTAGTCCATGTACCTGCAGCACAAATATCATCTATGGAAGCTCTTGAATGAAAGGCAACAGATGTCGCCATTGATCTGGTTGAATGTGCCTTGACATTAGTCAGTAGAGGAATTTTATTATGTTGATAGGTAAAGCATATACAATTTCTCAACCACTTAGATTAAGTTACTTTAGAAACAGGTTTTCCCAAGTGTGGTCCTGAGTAGGATACAAATAACCGCTCAGATTTTTGTAGTGATTTGGTTCTGTCCAAGTAAAACCATAATTGTCTATGTGCATCCAGTAAATGCAGGTAGTACTCTCCTTTATTAGAAAAATTGGGAAAGAAGACTGGCAGGTCAATTGTTTGATAAATAATCAAATCTGAAATGACTTTGGGTAAAAAGGAGGGATTAGTCTGGAGTTATACTCTGTCCTTATGAAAGACCATGTAGGGGCGTTTTATGCACAAGGCTTGAAGCTCAGATATATTCACCTTGCTGAGGTAATAGTTACCAAGAATAGAGATTTCCAGGATAAAAATTTAAATCACATGTGACAGCGGGTTCAAAAGGGGATCGGGTCAAGGACTGTAGAACTAATGTCAAATTCCAAGGTTCAATTGGCTCTTTGAAAGGTGGTCTAATGTGTGAGACACCTTTTAAAAAGGTTTTACAGAGGTGATGAGCAATCAAGGAGGAGTCTAGAAACCCATTGTGGAAATTGGAAATAGCAGCCAGGTGTAATCGAATAGTGGAGGCTGCCACTCCCGAATGGAGAAGTTGTGACAAACAGTCTAATACAGTACTAACTGGAGCTGAGAAGGGGTCTAGCCCTTTCTGTTGAGACCAAATGATGAATCTCTTCTACTTGTTGAGATAAAGTTTCCTAGTGGATGCTTTGTGTGAAGCTAGAAGAATGCTATGTACAGGGGAGGATAGATTTTTCTGCCTGGCAATTACAGGAAATAGAGGAACCAAGCTGTCAGCTTGGCACTCGATATGTTTGGGTATACAAACCCCATGTGGGTGGAACAGTAATTCTGGAGTTGGATCCAGAATCCAAGGTTGGTGTACTAGATGAGGCCAGAGGAAGGGAAACCAAACTTGTCGAGGCTAAAATGGGACAATGAGGATTACTCTACTTCTTAAAGAAAGAGCTTTCTTTAGGAATTGTGGGATCAGAGGTAGGGGAGAAAAAGCATAAAGAAGCTCTTTGGGCCAACAGAGTACTACAGTGTCCCTTGTGGACTCCCCCTGAGGGGGAATTAGGGCAAAGTAGCTGCTGCACTTGTGGTTTGTGGGAGAAGTGAACAGATTGCAGTAAGGCTTGCCCCAGTGACTAAAGATCTCCATCACTATTACAGGGTTGAGGGATCACTAGTGAGGCAGCAGGATGCATCTGCTCAGCTTCTCTGCAATTATGTTGGAATCCCCGGGAATGTGCAATGCTATCAGAAAGCAGTTGGAAGACATCGCCCATTGTCAAATGCTCATGGCTTCTCGACACAATGAGTAGGATTTGATCCCTCCTTGTTTGTTGATATACCAGACTACAGCCATGCTGTCCAACTGGATAGCAATTATTCCTGAAAGGAGGGAAGATTGGAATGCTTGCAAAGCTAGAAGCACTGCCCTCAATTCTAGAACACTGATATACAGGTTGGCCTCCACAGGGGACCAAGCGCCTTGGACTGTCATTCCCTGGAAATGCCCCCCACCCCATCAGGGAAGCAAGAATCTGTGGTCACTGTGGCTTTGGGCTGAGATAGGGAGAAGGGGCAACTCCATAGAGCATTTTCTGGCTTCATCCACCAAATTAAGTCTTGTTTGCAATAGTTTGTTATGCAGATCTGAAAGGACATAGGATGAGGTCAACGGAGACCATTGTGTCGCTAACAGCCACTCTAAGATTCTCATGTGTAGTCTTGCTAGGGGAACAATGGTGATAAATGCTGCCATTGATACAAGTAGTTGAAAGACTGCATTAGCTGAAATCTTGCCCTGAGACAGTATCACCCAGAGTTGAAATCTTAGTCACTGCAACCTGTGAAGTGGGAGGGAGACTAGGCAAGACTGAGTGTCGAAAGTTGCCCCTATGAATTCCAGATTTTGAGTAGGAGATAACTTGGATTTTTCTTTGTTTATAGAAGGCTTTTGATAGCTTTTGGGTGTAATGTAAGTCTGCAAACACTCTGGGGGATGTAGAGAGACCAAAGGGCAGCTCTCAAAATTGGTAGTGATTGGTAGTGGAGTGTTTGCCCATTTTTATGTGGTAATACACATCCTGGAGATCTATCGAGCACATCCAATCATCTTTCTCCAGAAACGGAAGGATAGACTGAACCGTGACCATCCAGAATTTCATTTGTCTGATGAACTTTTTTGGGATGCTGAGGTCCAAAATTGGCCTCCAGTCCCCTGTCTTTTTTGGCACTAAAAAGAACCTTGAGTAATACCTAGATCCTATTTGGTCTGGTGGGACTGTTTGGATGACTCCTTTTTTGAGCAGCTTTTGAATTTCTTGAGCTGCTGCCTCCCTTTGACTGGGTGAAATGTCTGGGATTCGCCTTAGCGGCCTTGGGAAGAGATTGAAGAGGATATTGTAACCTCCGGTTATTGTCATCTGCACCCAAGAATCTGTCGTTATGGATTGCCTGGCAAGGTGGTGCAGAGAAAACTGTTCCCTGACTGCGTCCAGAGGTAAGCAATCGAGCTGCTCTTCAGGAGCGCTGACAGGGCTGTCCAGAGAAAGAATCCCTGGATCCCTGATTACGTGGACCCCCTCCGCCTCAGGGGCATCTTCCTGATGAGTCCCCCCTCTGCCCCGGGGAGAAAACACACCATGTTTGTTACAGACAGGACCTTGGGACTTTTTTACCACATCTTTCTACTCCTCTGATTCCTAGAATAAGATCGCTGGGGGGATGGACAAATGTACACCCACGGCAGAAAGGGTCTTGCCATCCTTCTCACACCTGCCTAATGTGTCCTTTACATTTGGGCCAAAAAGACAGGAAGCATCAACGAGAGCATTGACAAAGGAGGACTTAAAGGGGTCTGCAAAGTCACATAAGTGCATACAGGCATGACATCTCAAAACAACACCTGCACCCACTGCTCTAGCTGCCCCTTCAGTAGTATGAGAAATCAACCACATGGATGAATTAGAAATGGATTCCAGGGTGGCAAGTTGTGAGGCAACTTTCTCACATACCTCATCAGAAACTGCTCCTGCTAGAGTACCTGAGAGTTCCATAACTAGGTCTCTCTGGAGACGGGTAAAATGTGCCAGGTAATTCAAGGACTGAATGGCAAAGGTCAATGAAGCATATACCCGGTTCCCTATTCTATCCATCATCTGAGACTCCTTGTTTGGAGGATTGACAGTGGAACTCTCCTTGGTGAGTTCTTTTCCTAGTGGCCACGACCACCACCATAGCTGGTGATAAAATTTTGTCTGGTCTCTGGGGAATACGTTCAACAATGTTAGGACTCTTTCATGCACGCCGCATGATGAGCTGGATTAGTTCATCTGCATACAGGGTCACCCAAGAGTTAGAGGGTCCAGCACGAAAAGCCTGCAAGAATACAGACTCCTCAGAAGAAGGGTAGGAGGGCTTCCAGTCACCCTGCTGTTTCAGGATTTCTATAATGTCTCCGAAGGAGACATCCTCAGGTGGTGAACGTGGGGCTCCTTCCCCATCATCATAATCTGTATCTTCAGTAAGGGATTCTTCAGAGGAATCCATGTGCTTCCTCTTGCATGATCTCTTCTGAGATACCTCCTCAGTGGAAGAGGACTCCACAGAGAAGGTGCCCTGTGGTAGGGTATCTTGAGACTGTTGTGTTCAGTGTCCCAGTGTAGTGGAATGTGCCAGCTGCGGTCCCGAGGGTGAATATATATGGTACTCCGATGCCGATGGAACCAGCTGTCTACTTGCTGAGGCAAGGGCCCTCTCCATCACCTGGAAAGCAGGACCACCTGAAGAAGTGTGGGAGCCAGGAAACAAGAAGGACAACTTCGGAACCAGAGTCACACCTCAATGAGCACACTCCCTGGGAAGGAGCCCCAAGAGGACTTGGTCCTACCAAGATAACCGGAACCATAGTAGATGGCACTGTAGAAAAAATAGGTGCCATACTAGGGGTCATGGTGCCAACAGCTCAGTTACGATCCCAAGAACGGCTCAGTTCTGAGTGAGAAGATCACCAAATGGCAGGCTCCGGAGCCATGGTGAGGTCTACTAGTGGAACCGAAGAAGCTGGAACTGGGATACATGTTGGTGTCAAAGACTTTGATACCTCCAAGGAGGTCGAAGGAGGAGTACATGTTGGAGTCTGTGGAGAAAATCCCTTGGCTTTGGGTGGGAGGGAGGGTTTGGAAGGGGTTGTGATTCCTCTGGTTGCCAGTTGCTGATCCATGAGTCTCACCACATCTTATTCCAAAAGGCTCCTGGAGGAGCAGGTTGATATCCCTGACAGAGAATCAGGTCGCTCTAAGAAAGGGCTGCACTGTTGTCCAAAAAAGGGATTTGCCATGGGGTAATATTGGGTCCGAGGGACTTTTTCACCTTTTGGCACTGTGTTCACAGGATTTGGGAGTACTATTTTTGCTGCCGAAAGGGAGATTGGTACTATAGCAGAAATTAAAGATATGGATGGTTCAGTGATCACAACTGGTATCATAGTTGGTGCTTGAGGCATTGGTGCTGAGGACAGTACCGTAGTAGGTAGTTGAGGTCCTGGAAGCATGGACAGCACCATAGAAGGGGGTTGAGGCCCTGGTGCCGAGGTTGCTGTAGCTAATTTAGGAACTTTTGCCTTCGGGTCTGTAGATTTTGAGTCAGTTACTTGAGCGGAAGAAGGAATGGAATGGCTCCTTCGGTTATGTTCCTTTTTAGGAGGGGGTGAGCCCTCCATCTCAGAAATAGCCTCCGAAAAGGGAGTTTTTAGGAGACCTTTAAGGATTAATTTATTTTTCCTCTCGTTCAAAGAGCGGGCGCTAAAGCCCTTACATATCCCACATGGTGGTTGAACGGACAAATGCAGAACAGCAAGACAGTAAACACATGACAGTTGGGTATCCAAATTTGGCATTTTTATGTTACATTGGTCGCATTGTTTAAAGCCCGTTGTTCCCTTTTTATCAGACATCTTTATATGTATATCTACAGTGGAACAAGATTCCCCAACAACAGTATAATTCCAAACAATTATGAATACATATACACACACACACACACACACACACACACACACACACACACACACACACACACAGACACACACAATCAAGAAAATGAAACAGATAGTATATATATATATATATATATATATATATATATTTATATATATATATATATTTTTTTTTTAACAATGACAGCTAGGAATACCCAACAGGTGAAGAGAGAAGGAGAAAGAAGAAAGGGGAAAGGGAACACCAGCAATGGTATTGAGAATTACCTCTGATGTAAGGAAAGGCCTGTACCACTAATGGTACAAAAAAATACCAGATTTTGTAAAAAATAGGAAAAAAGCACTCAAACAGGTAGTAAAATTTAAGCGACTATTAATAAAATGTATAGGAAAATTACAGTTTTACAAGAAAATCTAAAGAAAGGTTTAAAAAGTAAAGAATTTTTAATGACTTAGCTGAGAGCTGGCTTGACACATCTTGATATCTATGTGGCAAACAAGATCTGAGGTAACAGGGAGAGGAGCACTATGGGTAAGCTTAACTCGAGAGTTTTTTGGCTGGCATGAGCTTGTAATGAAGGCCGACTGGGTTTTGCGGATGGTACCGACACCCATTGGTAACGAATGAATGAAGATGAACAACATCACATAAATGGTTTATTTACTAGATTATTTGTGCTTGCTTAACAACTCAATCATTTTCTTAAGGGCTGCAAAATACCTAGGTAATAATACTGATCTAGGGTTACCACCTGTCTCTCTCTGCGAGGGACAGTCCCACTTTCGGCAGTTGTGTCCTGAGAAAAAAAATAAAAAAATTTGCAAAAGTCCTGAGATTTTAAGACAAAATATGTTTCTTAACATTTCTTTAATAGCTGCATAAAACAGTTATTTTGTGTCTGAACACACAAATATTATATCAAATAGCATAAGCAAGTCAAATGCTACACACATAAGCTTTTATTTTGGCAAAAACTGAAGTTCTGTCCTTTGCACTTACCATGGGTATTGTCTGTCCTGCAAAATCTAACATTTCTACAAAAAATGTCCCACTTTGGGCATTGAAAGAGGTGGCAACCATATACTGATCACGGATTTGTTCAGCAAAGAGAACGCTGACCAATCAGGCTGTAAATAAATTACCAATTAGTCAAGTAACAATGTGGACAAAAAAAAAAAACTCAAAAAGAAATCTGACCAACATCCAGCCAAAAAAGCAGTAGTAAAAAATGGCAAACCTGACTGTATCAGAAGTACGAGGACCATTTTTTACAATAAAATAACAGAAATAAAATCAGATAAGCACTTTCAGCATAGACTGACCTTCTGACTGTGATCTAATTACAATTTACAGTTTCTCAAATATGGTTTTGTCATGTAACATCACATACATCAGTAAAAGACAAATAACAACCCACAGTTTAAATGCCTGAAATACAATCAATCCACATCCCCTTTTTCTGACTTTTGTACATGAGGTTAGGGTGTCACCTCAACAGTGACAATCATCTACAGCCAAGGTTTTGTACATGAGGTTAGGGTGTCACCTCAACAGTGACAATCATCTACAGCCAAGGTTTACACCTCCACATAAAATACAATAACAACCCACTATTTAAATGTTTAAAATACATACGTTATTAATACAATATCAAAAAACTTTTCAGTCAATGTTTAAGTTTATAATTTTTAAGGCAGTTTTAAAATGTACTACTTTATTAATATCCAGTGGGCATGGAACATCTGATTTCAGCTGACATAAATATTGTTTATATTCAAGAATATCTTCAACCCCCCCCCCCCCCCATCTTATAAAGCAAAATTAATCACTGAAAAATCAAATTATTTGACAGAAACACATATTTGGAATGTCTATTCAAAACACCATTTTCACTGTTAACCTTAAAGGCATACACATGTTCAGACATACTAGTATGCAAACATGTTGTCTTTCCAACATAAAACACTGGTAGGATGAACAATAAGTCACATTTACCACATACTTACACCTATAGGTCCATAGGTTCATAGGTGTGTACTAGGCTAATAATGGCCCTGGAGCCTTTACAAGCCTAGCCATAGAAGTGCCCTGGCATTGTGCCGCCCGACATTAAGTTCCCAGTGCCTCTATCAAGTAGAGCCACTGGAATGATCTCCGGGATGAACTTTCTATTTTCCATCCACTCATCAGGATTTCTCTTGAAGAGGGACAGCGAGGTGCTCTGCTTGACATGTATGGGAAGCCTATTCTAGCGTATGGGTGATCTCTGGGTTATGAACCTTTCCCTCCAGCACGTTCTGTTGATTGTGGTAATGAGGTTGAGGTCTCTGCAGTGTGTGGTGTGGAGGGATTGTGATTTCTTTAGATTTAGCATTTCTAACAGAGCTGGGTCAGACATGGCTTTGTAAGTCAAGCAGAGATCACCTCTTAGTAGATGATATGAGGCAGAGAATAGCTGGAGTTTTTTGAGTCTGTCCATGTAGGACATGTGTTTAAGGCCTAGGATCCTCTTCTTGAGGTACTTTTGTGGCCTTTCCAGCTGCTGCATGTGTCTACTGAGGTACATACCAAATGGGGCATTATACTCGATGACTGGCCTAATGAGGGAAGAGTAGAGAGAGATGATGACCTCTTTCTTCCCGGATGGAAAATTCTTGGTAATTAGATGTGCCACACAGAAGGACTTTCTGACCACAGTGGCGCAATGTGGTGGTCGAAGGAGAGGTTGCTGTCAACCTGTATCCCCAGATCTCTTATAACACCTTAAATGTTCAGTGGGCTCCAATCGATGTGGTAATTAGTGGAAACTGACTTTTTCCCAAAGGGGACGATGACACATTTTTTGGCATTAGGCTTAAGGCCATGGTTTTGACACCAGTCACTGGTCTCAGTGAGGCCTTTCTGTAGGATGTCTACATCACTTGGGGAGTTAATAATGACTCCCAGCTTGCAGTTATCTGTGAACTTGGTCAGCCAGAGTCTCTCCGTGTTGACCTGGACTTCCAAGAAGTAGATGCCAAACAGGAAAGGACCCAGGACCAATCGTTGTGGGACTCCACTCATGACTATCGGCAGTCTGATTTGGAGTCCGCTGCTTTCACACTGTGGGTTCTATCTGTGAGTCAATTTGCAACCCACGTAGTGATATGGGGGTTGATGCCTAGTTTGGTGAGTTTATCAATAATTCCTGAGTGGGGAATGGTATCAAAGACCTTGGCCAGATCAAGGTAGGCTGTATGAACTCCCTTGTTCTCATCCACAGCTCTGGTGATTGACTCAAAGAAGTCAACCAGGTTGAGCAGGCATGATCTACCTTTCACAAACCAAACTGCGTGGGATCTAGAGTTTGGAGATTCCCTATATCCTTGTTAATTAGGTCCATGATGCTGCACTCCATAGCCTTACATATCAGACTCGTCAGGCTAATGGGGTAATAATTCCCAGAGTCTGTAATCACTCCCCCTTTATAGAGAGGGATGACTGTAGCAGTGCGCCATTTGGTAGGGCAAAGCCTGAGGTGAGGCTGTGACTGAACAGGGCACACAGATGTGGTGCCAGTTCACTTTGTAGTTCATGTAGAACACATCCAGGAATATTGTTGGGTCCCATGGAAGCTGTATTCTTGGCCTTGGACAATACAAATTTAACCTGTGCTGCAGTGACGCTGGGTGCTTGGCATTCCTCCGGTATTGTGACTGGTCCTTTGGGGTGTAAATTTGGCACTGAATCTGTCGGCCAGTATGTTGGCAATATCTTTATATCTTTATATCTTTGTATTGGAGGTACCATTGTGTAGTAAATCACAGCAAACCTGGGTATTGCCGTAGAGATTCCTGATATAACTATAGAAGGCTTTGTGGTTGGGTACAAATTCCTGGAATTTTCCATTACCATTCCTTAATCTTCAACTTCCACTGCATACACTGGTGACAAATTCCATAAGGGACAATACCTTTAGACCCTTGCTGACCTTTTATAGGTTCATAGGTTCATAGGTTCATACTAGGCTATCTGCCCGAGGGCATTTACAAGCCCAGCCCATCGTTTTGTGGCTTACGCCACCCCTTTAGTATGGGGAACTATACCCATTATTTTGCTGTGCCTCTGTCGAGCAGTGACACTGAGGTAATCCCTGGGGTATATCTGCGATCTCCCATCCATTGGTCAAGATTTCTCTTGAACAAGGCCAGCGAGGTGCTCTGCCTCACATGTACCGGGATTTTGTTCCACAGCATAGGGAGTCTTTGGGTGATGAATCTATCCTCCAGCACGTCCTATTAATAGCCGTGTCGAGGTTTAAGTCTCCGCCCTTGTGGCTCTGATGGATCTAGATTTTTGAGGTGAAGCATATTCATCAAATCTGGGTTTGACATGGCCTTGTATGTTAGGCAAAGGTCACCTCTGAGCAAGCGGTGGCGACTGAATAGAGCTGGAGTTCTTTCAGTCGGGCAGCATAGGACAGATTTTTGAGACCCTTTATCCTTTTGGTGAGGAACTTTGTGGCCTCTCCAGCTGCTGCAAGTGTCGGGTCAGATACATCCCGAATGGGGCATTGTACTCAATCATTGGTCTGATGAGTGATGAGTAAAGGGAGACTATGACCTCCCTTGATCTAGATGAGAATCCCTTCATGATAAGGTGGGCAATGTAGAAGGTCTTCCTAACTACTTTAGCTACATGGGTGTCGAATGACAGACTACTATCAACCTGGGTCCCCAGGTCCCTGATAACTTCTTCTGTGCTCAGTGGATTGCCACCTATTTGGTAGCTAGGGGTAACCTTGTTTTTCCCAAAGGGTATGACTATGCATTTTTGGCATTTAACTTCAGGCCGTGGCTCTGGCACCAGTTATCCGCTTCTGTGAGACCCTTCTGAAGGATATCTGTGTCAGATGTGTTTTCTACTATGGCCCAGTTTGCAGTCATCTGCAAACTTTGTCAGCCATAACCCTCCTGTGCTTGCTTGTACTTGGAAAAGTAGATGCCAAACAAGAGTGGGCCCAGGACTGAGCCCTGTGGGACACCACTTGTGACAGGTTTTGAGTCTGACATGGTGCCAGCAACTCTGACCCTGTGGGTTCTGTCACTCAGCCAGTTTGCAACCCATCTTGTGATGTATGGGTTAACATTTAAGCTGATGAGTTTTTCAATGATACCCGAGTGGGGTATTGTATCGAAGGCCTTAGCCAGATCGAGGTAGGCTGTATGGCCTGCCTTTCACTCGCCAATGGCTTTGTTGACTGTTTCGAAGAAGTCAACCAAGTTTAAAAGGCATGATCTGCCTTTGACAAAGCCAAACTGGGTTGGATCCAAAGTCTGCAAATTCCTATGTCTTTATTTATGAGGTCCATTATGATCCTCTCCATGGCTTTGCAGATAAGGCTTGTCAAGCTAATGGGCCGGTAATTTCCAGGGTCGGTGGAGGCACCGCCTTTGTGAAGTGGGACCACAGTTGCAGTGCGCCACTCCTGGGTAATGATCCAGAGGTAAGACTTTGATTAAACAGCTGTCCTAGCTGTGGGTTTAATTCCTCATTGAGTTCGTGGAGCACACAGCCGGGGACACCATCAGGTCCCATGGATGCTGTGTTTTTGCTTTGGAGAGAGCAGTTCTCACTTGGGCGCTGGAGATGTTTGGGGAGCTGCAATCGCTTGGTATAGATATGTCCCCTTTGGGGAGGGGAGAAGTTTGCACTGAACCTGTCAGCCAGTATGTTGGCAATGTCTGTAGGATCAGTAATCTTCACATCATTTTGAACTAGTTCTGAGCATATCTGGGAGTTTCCTCCTAGGTTTCTAACATAGCTAAAGAAGGCCTTATGATTGTCTTTTGAGTCTTTAGCTATTTTTCTCTCGAAATTTGCTTTGGATGATTTTATGAGAGCTCTTAGATTTTTACTTATAGTGATCAAGGGTGTCTTACCTTTTAAGGATTTTGCTCTATCTTGTAGTAGCTTCCTCCTTTTATTGTAGAGTTTGTTTATGGCTGGGGTCCACCAGACTGGACGCTTGCCTTTGGTACTAAGAGTCTTTGTTTTGTTTGGGATTGCCTTATCCATGCAGTCCTGCAGGTGCTGGTAGAAGGTGTTTGTAAGTGATTCAGCGGCTTGAGTACTGTTTTCCGCCGGCTCGGGGCCTTAAAGGAGACCACACTAGTCTTTAGAAGTGTGAAGTCGGCTTTTGAGAAGTTCTTTACTGTGGTCTTTTTATTTCAGGTGGGGTGGGATGAGGACCTCCAGCGAGATTAGTTTGTGATCTGATCTCACCAGTGAGGGGTATACTTCGGTGTTGAACAATGTGCTCCCATGTTCGTGATGATGAGATCAAGTATGTTATCTCCTCTTGTGGGGATGGTGACTAGTTGTTCCATGGCATTTGAGTTTATGAATTCCAGGAACTTTTGGGCTAGGGTGTTTGGGCTTGAGTAGTGTTCCCAGTCTATATTAGCGTAATTGAAGTCACCTAGTATGATGGTGTTTGGTGATACATTTATCCCTCTAGTGTTTTCAGGAAGGCCATGTGAGGTTCCTGAGTTTGTGAGGGTGGCCTGTAACATGCTACAATTTGCAGAGCAGTCTTGCCTATGGTTAATTGCACCTGGATGGTCTCCGATGCATCGTGCGTTGCCACCAGTCTTGAGGTGTGGGTGTCCTTGATGAATATGGATACCCCCCCTCCTTTCTTGGTATTGTCCGGATTTTGGGGCCGGAACGCATGATATGAGGTAAAACCTGATAGCGCTGGGGTGTTCTCAGGAGCCTTGAACCAGGTTTCTGTCACAGCACAGACATCAATGTTCTCCATACTGAGAAGGGCCTCGAGTGCGTGCATTTTGAGATTGAGACTTCTGGCATTGAGCAGCATTACCCTTAGTTTTTTCCTAGGGGACAGGAATTAGGGCACACCCCCTATCATACAGCATGATGCTGCAGCAGTGTACCCAATTTTGTCCCCAGCCACAGATTTATATTCTTGTTTCTGTTATTGTTTTCACTAAAGATTATTCTTTTCATAACAAACTCAGGTGCCTCTCCAAAATGTTTAATATTTTTTTATTACTTGTCAAAATAAAGCAGTTACTTTGAATTATATGCTTTATTGTATTTGTATTTACCATATAAGTAATAACCATAGCCAACTTGTTTTCCTTCCTTGTGGCTGATCATTAGTTGCCCTGATCCTCTCTTCATTTTCTTGATGTACTGGCTCACCTTAGCCTCCCCTAGGCTCAACCTGACCCTAGTCTGTGGCTGGGGACAAAATTGGGTACACTGCTGCAGCATCATGCTGTATGATAGGGGGTGTGCCCTAATTCCTGTCCCCTAAGAGTGGCTTTGGCAGTTCCACGATCACTGCAATCAGGAGGTGTATGCTTGCTTCAGTGCATGAGCAACCTCCTAAAACAGTGGCTCACTGATCAAGCAGTGTGAGCTAGCCAGGTCCATACACTGCATATTGCAGTGAGCCTTTAGTCTCCCTCTCTTCCCCAAGGATAGGCAAGTCCCTCCAGTGTCCATGCTAACTTAACACAGGTTGTCTGGGGCACAGGAAGGCCATTATCACTTTGCACCATGGGGCCACCTACCATAGCCAACCTTTTGCTTTTACTAGTTACTGTGTTTAACAATCACAAGGTCTAAGATTTGATCCTAACTGCTGGTAAAAGTTTCAGAGTTTCAAAGTTTCATATCCTAGCTCTAGCCAGCTCTATGCCATAGAGGGATAACGCCTGACTATGGCACAGATGACCTGAGTTCGATTGCCAGCTCAGGACCTGGCCAAAGAAGATGGGAGTGAGAAGTCGTTGCTAGATGACCCATCCTGGATGAGAGGGAGGTGGTTCTGGCTCACCACACAGGTTGTACCTAGTGGTTGTACTTGGCATTCGCCTCATGGGAGCGCTAGGAATTCACCTAGTAGGAGTACTAGGCATTCACATTGTGGGATACTAGGAATTCACCTTGTGGGATACTGGGAATTCACCTAGTGGGAGTACTAGATACTCACCTCATGGGAGTACTAGGCATTCACCTAGAGGGAGTACTATGCATTCACCTTGTCAGAGTACTAGGCATTCACCTTGTTGAAGTACTAGGTATTCACCTTGTGGGAGTACTAGGAACTCACCTAGTGGGAGTACTATGCATTCAATTAGTGAGAGTACCAGGAATTCACCTAGTTGGAGTAGCAGGCATTCACCTAGTAGAGTTCCAAGCTGGCCAAGCCTGTGCTCCAGTGCATTCACACTATGCAGTTGTGGAGAATTTTTATTTTTCAGTTAAATCAAATGTTTTGGGTTAGGGGTTATTTTAGGTGAGCTAGTATGTTTTCTGTGGGTGTCAGCATCTCTGTTTTTTGCGTGACTTTAAACGTTTTAGCTTTAGTGTTTGGCGAGAAGCATAAATATGGTAGATTTAAGCAACTTTACTAGCTTTAAGGATACTATAGGTGAATGTTTGACAATAACTTCAAAGTACCAATATTTTAAATATCTACACCGTGTACCAGATATGTGTTTTATTACACTCAGTGTCTGGGTTACCCTTTTATAGTACAGACTACTTACAATGCCACACAACACGGGTGAGAGAATCCTCAATATAGTACACACTGGTTTGGTACAAACACCAACACTGCACTGCTTAGATTATAATGAGAAAACACATGGTCAATAGTAACTTTGAGCAAATGTGATTGAGCAGTTAGAATCAGATTAAATGGTCAACAAACGATGGCAGAGATGCCATTATAACAGCAATAATAAATAATAATAACACATACGTTCCCTTGCTAAAAAATGCGAGGCAAGTGAAGCTGGTTGAACTAGTAAGGCATCTAAATCATTATAAAAACAATGCATATATATGTTATATGAAGCACAACTGTATATGTATTTCATTCTGCAGGACTACAAATGTCAGGAGAATATGGCTTTAGACTTTATGCCTGAATCAATGTAGTTTTGAAATGTTGTGCTTTGGTGCACTAGAAGCATATGCATATGCTTTCTTTGCCACAATAAAACATTGTATTGCCTGTATATGTATTAAATATGTTTGTTCTTAAAATGTATGTACAGATAAGAAATGGGCACCGTTATTAAAATGTTTACTATCACTGCAAGTTTCCCTGCCTTAACCCACCGTAGCTTGTCTCCATATATCACAGAAATGCTGCCTATATTAGGTTGATTTTTTTTTTGCTGGTCCAAGTCTACAGAGCCATAACAATGAGGTTGTAGTGAGTACTTCTTAGATTGTTCTGCTGAGGCAAGAGAACCTGATCCAAGTATCTGAGTCTCAAGTTCATTGATGTACCATAGCACTGTTCCAAAGCTGCTAGACATACTAGAGCACTGTTCCAGGTCTTCTAGGCATACTAGAGCACTGTCCCAAGCTTTCTAGAAAAAGAGCATTGCTCCAAGCCTTCTAATTGGACACACCTTTTTTATGTTAATACACAAACTAATTATCGAGGAAGTAAGGGTAGTTGAGCTCTCCCCACCTACTGATCCCCGGAGTCACTTTATGCCAGTGTACTTACCAACTAAATCCCCAGATGCTTAATGTACTTTGTCATAAATGTCAATCATTTTTACTCAAAGTCATGAGAGAAAAAAATAACTTCCAATGATTTTGTTTTGGTCTTAATGGCTTTATATACAGAACATTTTGAAAATGTATCTAGATTCTAAAGGAACTCAACATTTGTTTCAGGATCAGCCCTAAGCATTACAACACTGCTCACGAATCAGCCCTATGTATCACAATACCACCCACAAATCAGCTCTGTGTATCATAACATCACCCACAAATCAGCCGTATGTATCACAATATCACTTACAAATCATCCCTATGCATCACAATACCACCTACAAATTAGCCCTGTATATCACAATACCACCCACAAATCTGCCCTGTATATCATAATACCACCCACAAATCAGCCCTATATATCACAATATCACTCACAAATCAGCCCTGTGTATCAAAAATACTACCCATAAATCATCCCTATGTATCACAATACCACCCACAAATCAGCTCTGTGTATCTCAATACCACCTACAAATCAGCCTGTGTTTCACAATACCACCCAAAAATCAGCCCTATGTATCATATCACCCATAAATCAGCCCCGTGTATCACAATACCACCCAGAAATCAGCCCTGTGTATCGTAACACCACCCACAAATCAGCCCTATGTATCACAATACCACCCACAAATCAGCCCTGTGTATCAAAAATACTACCCATAAATCATCCCTATGTATCACAATACCACCCACAAATCAGCTCTGTGTATCTCAATATCACCTACAAATCAGTCTGTGTTTCACAATATCACCCACAAATCATCCCTATGTATCACAGTACCACCCACAAATTAGCCCTCTGTATCACAATGCCGCACACAAATCAGCCCTATGTATCATAACACCACCCACAAATCAGCCCTATGTATCACAATACCACCCACAAATCTGCCCTGTGTATCACAATACCACCCACAAATTATGATATTTTAACTTCCCCATTCTTTACTATGTAGCCCTTTAATCTTGATTCTCTCTCCACAAAGGCCAAAGGCTCCAAATATAAAGCAAATAGTACAGATGATACTAAGCAACCTTGTCATATATATCTAGACATTGTGACGGGACATGACATACCCGTGTGAATTTTTATTCCAGCCTTAGAGGCTACATATGATAATAATAATAATAATAATAATAATAATAATAATAATAATAATAATAATAACAAATCAATACATGATGTTTTAACTGTATCCTAAACATTAAACCTTGACAAAATGGTGGTTGCTGACCTGTTCATGTTTCCCTTTTTAGCTACATATAATGCTCAATTACAGCAGTGGCTCTCTTTTGTTGTCAGGGAGTTTGAAACATTTTTCAAACTCTACTTTTTTGAAAGAATTATTCTGTCTGCTACTAGTTAATTCTATTAGACTACATGTAGTTAAAGCTCTTTCCAAAGTTAAATCAGGCTCTGATATTAATTACGTCTTACTTTTTAAATCTTAGTACCACAAATAACTGTATCTCTCAGTAACGAAACATGATGCTTTGCTTAGGTCGTTCACAAAGGCATTAACAGACTTTATAACCTCATGATTTCTAATGAAAAATAAATATTAATTTTGGACTCACAATACTGCTTAGATGTAGCTTTCAATACAGCCAAATCAGTTTATTGTTCTGTTGTAAGATTAAAGATATTAAATACCTTATCGATGCTGTCTACTGGATGAAGGAACGTTGTGGCTTGTATCTCCTTGATTTTTTTCCGCTATAGCAGAAACAGTTCTGTAAAGACTGAATTTCTGATTTCACTACTTTCAGTTTTCTGTCAAGTTGTTCCAGATTATATCACTGTTGTCGGTAGAGTAAACTGTAATATGGCTGTCATGACTGCTTCAGGTCTGTGTGAAAAAAGACGATAGCGGAGCACAAGAAATGAAAAAGTCCAGAATGTAGACTAAAATAGAAATCAGATGAATGTTTTATCTGCACATTTCTCACTTCTGGTTTAATTTGTTGACTGGGGAAATCAGTGATGTCCTTCTATATCACAGTTAGAGATCTCCCACTCAGTGCAGCCCTGACATGCGGCCACTATACCAAAGTCTCATGATCTTGTATGCACTATAAGTCACTCATATGCTCCCCACACAGGACATAGGGCATAAAAGTGAGGTATGGACGCAGTTACCCAGAACTTCTTCGCCACCAGTTTGACAGCATTATTGCTTGTTGGGCTGAACGCTTTGCTGCTGTGCTGAATATCTAGCAATTAGATAAGTGCTCCATTGGGGTTGTTTTTTTTTTTTCTTTCCCTTGGTCTTGTATTATATTGTATTTTGCTTACCTAAAGTTCATGTCATCCAAGAAGGAAAAATGTCAGTGTGAAAAGCAGATTCCCCATAAGGATTATCACAGTGTATCTTTTGTTTGGATGCTTCCCAAGACCATACCTCTTATAGTTTCTATAAGGTAACTGTGCCTAAGACACTCAGAAGACATTTGTCTTCCCTGGCCATTTATCTTGAAAAACATCAGCTTAAACAGTTAGCCCAGCTTAACATGGCAGAATCCATTAACCCCAAGATACTACTGCTAGGTAAGGAGAAGGCTAAGAAGTCTTGGCTGGATTTTTTAGCCATCCACCCTCCACCAGACATCCCTGTAGAAGTGGGTAATGACGCTGTAGGCTGTTCGGCATCTACTCTGGATTACTCTGCCACAAACCCATTGGAATCCACTATAGATCTGTCTTTTCACATGTCCTCTGAGGCCTTCCAGGAGTCTGCTCTGGACATCAAGGGGGGGACTGCAGTTGATTATCTTGGAGGGTCCTAGAGGGATTAAACAGACATTGATCAGGGAGAAGGTTCTGGGTACTCTTACTGAATCTCACCAAGGATCAGAACCTCTGGTATTTGTTAGGGCTGATGTCCCTTCCAAGAAAAGAGAAAAGATGAAGCATGTTTCGGTCCATCCTAGGAATCTTCAAAGGGAATGGCAAGAGTTTACTTAGGGCTTGTTTTCTGCCTTGATGGTCCTGAAGCTTCCTCAAGGGGTTTCAGTGCCTGCTCCTCCTTGGACCTCTACCCCTTTAAAATGACCTAGGGAACTAGATTCCTCAGATGAGGAATCAGAGTCTGATGAAGGGTCCTTGTCCTATTCTTCACATGATTCTATTAGTCCTGAGTCTCCTGTTGGAGAATTGTCCTTTGGGGACACAATTGCTAGGATGATGTAATACTTTAAGTGGGATTCTTCCCAAGTACCTGATATTCAGAGGAGATATTGTAAGTTGTTTCAAGTGGCTACTCTGAAACCATCTGCAGTTCCTCCTGTGTTTGCTGCCTTGTTATACACTTTCATTGCTGCTTCCAAGTCTCCTGATTCTCGGCCTCCTGCTCCTAAGGACAGGTTCTATAAGGTCCCCTGAGGATTGTCAATTTTTATTTAAGTGCCCTTCTGCAGATCCTGCTGTGGTGTCAGTCTCTTCTGACAAATCTTCCAAGCTCTTGCCCTCTTCCAAACTTCTGCCTTCTGATAATGATACTAGGGCAATGGAGAGGACTGGTAAGAAGATTTACACTGCTTCTACTTGTTTTTTAGGGCTATTAATGCTCTGGCCTTGACTGCCCAGGCTTTTCAGCTTATGCCTGACCACCCTGACTCTGAAGGCAAATCTTCTGCATTATCTATTTTAGGTTTTACTTCTCAAGTGTCTCACCACTCTATCAAGTGTAGATATAATTCTGTTGATGCCTCAGCTTTTGGGTCTGTCATGAGGCATTATTCTTGACTTTGTCTCCAGTCTTTGCCTGAGGACATTAAGGCTAAGTAGTTGGATGTTCCTTTGGATAATAAATATCTTTTTGGGACTGCTGCTGCTGCTGGCCTGTTTAAATCTCTTCAAGAGAAAGGTAAATCCTTGCAGGACCTTAAAAATATTCTTGTCTTTCCTAACCCTTAGGAATTATCCTTCTAGATCTGCTTTTGTCCACAGGTAACCCTGCAAGGCCTCCAAGGGCAGGAAGGGTGGTAGGTGTGCCTCCTCTGCTTTTCAGGCTTTTGTGGCCCAGAATCCCCCTTTATCTGATAAGCATGCTTCTATTTGTCACCCCCCTTCTCTTAGACCAGGTTCTTTGTCCCTTTGGTTTTCCCCTTGGCTCCCAAATTGGCTTCTCATCACTTTAGACTCTTGGGGTCTTTCTATCAATCGTCAGGGTTACTTCATGGTTTGAAAGTCTCCCCCTCCTTTTTCAGGGATTCTTTAACCTTCTCTAGAGCAATTTCCTCATTTCCCAGAGATTCTAGTGTCCCTAGTGTCCCAAGGAACCATTTAACCTGTTCCCCTTCCCAAGTGGGATAGGGTTTTTGTTCCAAGATGTTCCGAGTTCCTCGAAAGGAGGGAACTTGGAGACCTTTTCTGGATCAGCCCCTGCTCAACACCTTTCTCAAGGTCCCCTCTTTTTAGATGCTTACTCTTCAAACAATGTTTCCTCTTTTACTACCCCAGGCTTTACTGGTGTCTTTAGGTCTGAAGGATGTTTACCTTTATATCCCTAGTCACCCTCTTTTCAATTTTTTTATGTTTCTCTGTTTCTTTCTTCCATTTCAATTCTCTGCTTTGCCCTTTGGCCTTTCTACTGCCCCAAAGGTATTCACAAAATGCTTTTTACAGGCTCCAAGGCATTCAGCTTTTTCCTTATCTAGATGACCTGTTGCTATAGGCACCTTCTCGCAGATGCCTGTTACAGGATCTGGAGTTCATCATCTCTCTTCTTCAAAGTCTGGGGTTCACTATCAACTTCCAAATGTCCATCTTAATTCCCTCTCAGGATCATGTGCATCTGGGATGCAGGATTCAGACAGTGCCTCTCTTCCACCTCCAAAAGTTTTGTCATTGACAGCCTTCTTTCAGTATCTCCTTCCTTTGACTGCTATTCCAGCCAGAAAGTTTATTCTGGTCATGGGATTCATGACCTCTTCTATTCCAATGGTCCATCTTGTGGATGCTTCAATGGTACCACAAGTTGATTTGGCTGCAGCATTGTCACCCTCTGCACTTCAGTGTACCTCTCCTTCCTTGTCTAAAGAAGGGATTTGAGTGGTGGATTCACCAGTTTGCTTTCAACCCAGGATTGCCCTTTCAGCCTCCAGTCCCTTCTCAAGAACTGTTCATCAATACCTTAGATATGGTGGGGGGCTGCATGTGCTCACCAGAAAGTTCACTGTCTCTGCCCCCCCCCCCATCAGAAATCAGACCATATCAACATCAAACAGATGTGAACACTGATTCTGGCCCTTCAAGCTTTTCACCCCATATTCTCTCCAGGCCCCTTGAAGCTGTACACAGAAAACACTACAGTGATGTGGAATGTCAACAAGCAGGGAGCCAAAAAATCTTGCCACCTCTGTGGGATGGCTCTTTAGGCCTGGGATGTGGCACTCAGTTTTCAGTTACTTCAAGCAGTCTGCATTTCTTCAGAGCACAATCTAGTGGCAGACTCTTTGAGCAGGTCCAAAACACAGGCTCACAAATGGATGCTTCACAGAGATGCATTTCTGGACATTGTCTACCAGTGGGGTATTCCTCAGATAGATCTTTTTGCCTCCCCTCTGAACTGGCAGCTCCCTCTCTTCTATTCCAGAGTACCATACCACCTGGAGTGGAAGATGGATGGCCTATCTTTTCATTGGAAGGGGATGTTTCTTTATTTTTCCCTCCTCTTCCTCTATTTTCAAGAGTCCTGCAAAAGATTCAGATGGACTCACCATAAATCTTGCTAGTGACTCCCTTTTGGCCAAGACAACACTGGTTCCCCATCTTAATGCATCTAGCCAGGGGCAATCACCAGAAGTTACCTCACTAGTTGGCTCTCCTCACACAGGACAAGAGGTCTCTCATCCATCCTCAATTGTCCACTCTTCAGCTGACACTGTAGGTGATAGGGTTTCAATCCCTTTTAGACACCTCCTTTCTGATGATGTGCTCAGGGTTTTAAAGGAGGCAAGGAAACCCTCAACCGGAAAATATTATATGTCCAAATGGAAAAGATTTTCTGTCTGGTGCCGTGCTTGTAACCAGGACACTTTTTCAGAGGGAGTCCCTTTGGTCCTCTCTTATTTGTGTGAGCTGTTTCAGTCTGGCTTGACCTATTCTTCTTTGAAGGCCCATTTTTCAGCCATTTCTGCTTGTCTGTCATTGAATCCTCCCTTGGCTTCTCATTTTGAGGTCAAACAATTTCTTAAAGGTGTCCTGCATCTTAGGCCTCCAAGGAAGCCTATTCCTCCTATTTGGGACCTTAATTTTGTTTTGGAAAAATTGACTCAGGCTCCTTTTGGGCCTGCAGATTCTGCTTCTTTGTAACATTGTACCTGGAAGATTGTTCTTTCGCTGGCTCGTACTTCTACTCAGAGGGTTTCTGAGCTCCAGCCCTTATGGCCATTCCTCCATTTTTGTTTTTTTCACATGGACAGGGTGTCCCTTCGTACTAATCCTTCTTTTATGGCCAAGGTAGTAAATGAGTTGTCCGTAAAGAGTCAGTATAACTCTCTTCCTTTTTCCCTTCTCCTCAGTCTGCTAGTGACAGGATCTTTCATACCTTGGATTTGCACAACAGCTCAGGTACTATTTGGATAAAACTAAAGCCATTCATAAGTTTGACCAGCTTTTTGTTTCCTTTCATCCCAGAACATCAGGTTTGGCTGTTTCTAAGCAAACCATCTCCTCCTGGATATCTAAGGCCATTTATTTTTGTTATACCTTTCGTGGCAAATCTCTGTCTACTAATGTTACAGCTCATTCCACTAGAACTGTTGCCTCTTCTAGTTCTGTTGGACATCAGTTCGATCCTTGAAGCTGCTACTTTGTCTTCAGTGCATACTTTTACTAAGCATTATAAGTTGGATATGGTTTCTAGGGCCATAGCAGGTTTAGCCAGAACCGTCTTATATGGGTTTGTTGAGGGGTCTTCTCAGCTTTCCACCTCCCATTCCGTTTCTTGAGCTTTTTTACTCTCCCTTTGGTCTAGAATACTACTACAGTGATACAGAAGGACATGATACAGTTATTTAAAATCTCTTACCATAACAGTAGATTTTCTTCTCTTCACTGTTGCAGTATTCGCTCCATCCAACCCCCTCTTATTTGTCCTGGTTTTTGTTTGGATTCCCTCCTGGTTGAGGGTTTTCTTTTTTCTTCTGCATTTTTTCCTTTTGTATGTGCATGGACCCTTTTGTCCTATGGAGACTGTTCTCTTCTGGAACAATTCAGATTTGGGTAAGCACATCCATACATCACGTTTTTGCCCTACATCCTGTGTGGGGAGTATATGTGTGGCATACGGTGCATAGAAGATCATAAGACTTTGGTATACTGGACAAATATTGAACTGCCCTGGTCGGGAGAACTCTACAGTAAAAAATACTGCAACAGGGAAGAGAAGGACATTTAGTATTATGGTAAGATTTTACACAAATGTACTTTTTGATGGTTATTAGTTTCTTTAGTTATGTCCTAGCTGATGCACTGCATTACTTGTGTTTTTGAGCTGTCTTCTTTTTTTGTATTCACCTATATTCTACCATTTGTAGTTGTTAAGAGGCTTGTTTTAGTAACATTCACAATTGCTCAAAGTTATTGTCTAGGTTTTCCTGTTTTTTTTTTTTTTTTTTTGCAAAATTTCATAGGAGATTAGTAGGCTAATAGCTCAAGACCCTTACAAGCCTAGCCATTATTGCCCCGGTTAGAGGATGGCTTAGGTTTGTGTCTATGTCTTGAGTCATAATGGATATGGGTACCACCCTAGGAGTGAATTGATTCCTTATACACTGATCTAAACTGCATTTGAAGAGGGTCAGTGAAGGGCTCTGCTTTACATGAATAGGAAGTCTGTACCACAGAAGGGGTAATCTCTGAGACATATATCTGTCTCCCCAGCATGTTTTGTTCGGGTCAAAGACTAGGTTTAGAACCTTGGATTCAGTAGTCTTCATGCAGTTGGCTTGCAAATGTGTTACAGTTCCATCAGGGCTGGATTTGAGAGTGCCTTGTAGGTTAGGCATAGATCACCCCTTAATAGTTGGTAGGAGACAGGGTAAAGAGATAGGGATTTTAGTCGATCCACATAGGACATGCTACCTATACCCTGTATTTTTTGTAAGAAACCTCTGAATCCACCCCAGTTGTTGTAAGTGCTTAGTCAAGTGCGTGCAAAAAGGTACACTGTACTTGATTATTAGTCTGACAAGGGCTGAGTACAGTGGGACTATAACTCCCTTGGATCTGGATGCCATGCCTTTACTTATAAGCTGTGCCACATAGAAGGTCTTCCTTACCACTGTGGACACATGGAGGTCAAAGTTCAGGCTACTGTACATCTGTGTACCTAGACCTCTCACCTTTGAGTCCACCCTTGGGGGTGTGCTATTAATCCTGTAGTTTGCAGGGGTATTTGACTTCCAAAAGGGTATAATTATGCATTTTTTTTGCATTTAATTTTAGGTCATGTCTTTGGCACCAATTATTTGTCTGAGTCAGACCCTACTTAAGGATATCTACATCATTTTGTGATTCAGTGACTACCCCCAGCTTGAAGTCATCAGCAAACTTGGTCAGCCAATGCCTTTCTACATTAGCTTTGACTTCAGAGAAGTATATTCCAAACAGGAGAGATCCCAGCACTGAGCCCTGTGGTACATCACTAGTACCTGGCCTTTTGCTGGATCTGGATTCTCCCAATCTAACATGTGTCCTGTCCATCAGCCATTTGGCTATACATCTGGTGATGTAGGGATTTATGCCCTTTTTTTTGTGAGTTTATCTATAATAACTGAATGGGGAATTGTATCAAATGCCCTAGCCAGGCCAAGATAGGCAACATGCACTGTTTTACACTCATCCATGGCCCTAGTGGCTTTCTCAAAGAAGAATACCAGATTGATCAGGTATGACCTGTCCATGACAAAACTGAACTTGGTTGGGTCTAATGTTTGGAAATTTTCTATGTTGTTTATCAAGCCCATGATTATTCTTTCCATGACCGTGCATATGAGACTAGTCACACTTATGGGTCTGTAATTTCCTGGGCCTGTTGATGGTCCCCCTTTATAAAGAGGGATGATCGTTGCTATCTTCCACTCCACAGGAAAATTGCCAGTTTGGACAGCATGGTTAAACAGAGATCATAGTGGGCCTGATAGGTCGTGTTTCATAGGTTCATAGGTAGGTACTAGGCTATCTGCCCGAGGGCATTTATAAGCCTAGCCATAGTGTGTCAGCTTTCGCCGCCCCATTGATTAATTAACTGAGCCTCTGTCAAGAACAGCCAATGAAGTGATCCCAGGGGTGTATTTTCTGTTACCCATCCACTCGTTAAGGTTTCTCTTGAAGAGTGTTAGTGAGGGGCTCTGCCTAATGTAGTTAGGAATTTTGTTCCAAAGCATGGGGAGTCTCTGTGACAGGAATCTATCCCTCCATCACGTTCTATTTATTGTTGTGGTGAGGTTTATCTCACTAGAGCGAGTGGCTCGCAGTGACTTGGATTTCTTTAGGTGGAGCATGTCCATCAATTCTGAGTTGGACATGGCTTTGTAAGTAAGGCAGAGATCACCTCTGAGTAAGCGATATGCGACTGAGTACAGCTGGAGTTTTTCCAGTCGGGCTGCATAGGACATATGTTTGAGACCAGTAATCCTCTTGGTGAGGTACTTTTGTGGTCTTTCCAGCTGTTGGAAGTGTCTTGTGAGGTACATCCCAAATGGGGCATAGTACTCTATGATGGGTCTGATGAGTGACGAGTAGAGGGGCACTATAACCTCTTTATTTCTAGATGCGAACCCTTTAGTAATTAGATGGGCTACATAGAAGGATTTCCTAACTACTTTGGCAATATGATTGTCAAAGGAGAGATTACTATCTACCTGGGTCCCCAGATCTCCTATTATCTCTTCTGTATTAAGGGGGTTGCCACCTATGTGGTAATTCATGGGTGTTTTGTTTTTCCCAAACAGGATGACTATGCATTTTTTGGCATTTAGCTTGAGACCATGACTTTGACACCAGGTGTCCGTCTCAGTAAGGCCCTTTTGGAGAATGTCCGTGTCACATGGAGTGTCAATTATGGCTCCCAATTTGCAGTCATCGGCGAACTTGGTTAGCCATAGTCCTCCTGCATTTGCCTGTACTTCTGAGAAGTATATGCCGAACAGTAGGGGTCCCAGGACCGAGCCTTGTGGGACACCACTTGTGACTGGTTTAGAGTCGGACCTGGAGCCCGCTATTCTTACCATGTGAGTTCTGTCTGTAAGCCAGTTGGCAACCCATCTCGTGACGTAGGGGTTTATGTTAAGGCTGGTAAGTTTTTCTATAATTCCCAAGTGGGGAATGGTGTCAAAAGCCTTGACGAGGTCAAGGTAGGCTGTGTGAACTACCTTCCCCTCATCTATGGCCTTGGTAACTGTCTCGAAGAAGTCAACCAGGTTTAGTAGGCATGATCTGCCCTTAAGACAGCCGAACTGGGTTGGGTCAAGTGTTTGGAGGTTCCCAATATCTTTGTTAATGAGTTCCATGATGATGCACTCCATAGCCTTGCAGACCAGGCTAGTCAGGCTTATGGGGCGATAGTTACCAGGGTCAGTTGTGGCCCCTCTTTTGTGGAGCAGAATAACCATTGCTGTGCACCATTCTATAGGTACATAGCCTGTGGAGATGCTGAGGTTGAACAGTGTGTTTAGGTGGGGGGTTAGTTCATTCTGTAGCTCATGCAAGACGCAGCCTGGGACACCATCTGGCTCCATTGATGCTGTGCTTTTTGGCTTTTGAAAGGGCTGTTTTCACCTGTGCGTCTGTGATTTCTGGGACACTACACTTTTCCGGTATTGTTGTGGGCCCTTTTGGGGGTGAGAGGCAGGGTGAAGTTTGCACTGAATCTATCTGCCAGGATGTTGGCAATATCAGTGGTCCCTCAGTAGTCCCTCAGTAGCTCCCTCAGTAGTCTAAACAAGCAAATCAAGGGGCTAGTCAAGTCCTCAAAATTGAGCTAAGGATAACCATAAAGTATTGTCAGATATGTCCACAATCTTAAGGGTTTCAAGCTATATACGAGGTATCTTGGGATATTGTCAGAACACATCAAAGCCATGTTTTTAGTTTTAGAGAGCGCAGTGGTGACTTGTTCTTTTGTGATACCTGGTAGAGGAATGGTGGTGGGTATTTCTTGGAGATGAAGCTGAGGTGAAATCTGAGCTGAATTTATCAGTCATCAGATTTCCTATATCTTCAGAATGGGTATAGGTGATGCCATCTACAACTAATTCTGCACACTGTTGGGTGTTGCCCTTTAGACTGTAGACATATCATACAATGCTTTATGGTTATCCTTAACTCAGTTTTGAGGACTTGACTAGCCCCTGATTTGCCTGTTTAGACTACTGAGGGAGTTGTTTCACTGCTGTGCACATTCTCTCTTATTTCTAGACTGGGTTTTCTTTCTTTTGTTGTACAACCTGTTTATACCAGAGGTTCATCAAAGTGCCTTGTATTTGCAGTTTATCCTTAGGATTACTTATTTACTGCTGTTTCTATGCAGTTGTTTATATGGTCTAACAGGGCTTTCGTGTACACCTCTGCATATGCTTCTGTGTTTTCTGGGTTTGGAGGAGTTTGGAAATTAGCTATACTGTCAATTAATAGGAGGAAGTTTGCCTTAAAAAAAGTTCTTAAAGGTTTTGGGATTAGGTGATAGTTCTAGTTTTATATTTATTTCAAGGGAGACTACTTTGTGATCCAATCTAACCAGTGAGGACAATATACTTGGGACGGTTGCAATGGCCATCCATATTTGTGAGTACCAGGTCTTGGATGTTTGTACCACTAATGGAAGTGCACACTAGCTACTCAGGGCATTTGCACTGACAAAGTCTAGAAATCTTTGAGCCTACATGTTTGTGGTCAAATAAACTTCCCAGTTAATGATGGGGTAGTTGAGATCACCCATGAGTATGGTATTGGGCTGAATGGTATATGATTCTAGTAAATTCAGATATTAAATATAGGTTTCCTGGTTCATGGTGGGGGACCTGTAGCTAGCAAGGTTATGGTAAGGAATTTTTCCTATGGTTAGTTGGACATGGAGTAGCTCAAGCAGGTCGTATTGTCTGACCAGTCTTGAGGTATGCCTATCCTTTATGTAGATTGATATACCTCCACCTTTTGTCCTTTTATGTTCATTGGCTGGAGGGAATGTGTGAAAGGCATTATAGCATTGCACTGTTGGGGTCCCTTCTGTGGCTTCGAACCAGGTCGCAATAACTGTACATATGTTAGCATTCTCTAGGGTAAGGAGTGCTTCCAGGGAGTGTAGTTTATTATTGAAACTCCTAGCACTGAGCAATAATACCTTTAGCTTATCATGAGTAGATTTTCATATGTTGGAAGGTTTATCTATTTGGCAGTGGCAAAAAAGGCACTAAAGGGAATGATAATGTTTTGGCCAATATCCAAAAGCTAAGTGGTGACAGGTGAAGTCCATCCCTGGCAAACCATCGTGTCTTGTCAATCATGTCCTCCCAGGCTGACAGATATTGGACCCACTTGGAATGACACCAGTAGCTAAGCCAATTATTAAAGTCAATCATTTTCTGTTAGTATTGTGACATCATCCTTGGAGATGGTATAATACAAGTCAATACTAGGCTCACACCCACCTGCGACACATATTCTGAGAGCTTAATCGTGTCTCTCTTTATATTGTCCAGAGAGGTATGTCCCAGGTTATTTACACCCAGATGGACTATGACTGAGTCATACTGGTACTTGGGGTTTAGTAACCTGAGTGCTTGCATGATATGGTGAATCCTGGCCCCCAACAACCAATTAGCATTGACCTTCTCCTTAATCAGCCTGGTGAGATGGACATCCATGTGTCTCACATTGGAGTCTCCTATGACCAAAATATTGGGTTGTGTGATGTTATACCTTATGGGCTTGGCAGATGAGACACTACGATATGTAGTTTTATTTGCTGTGGTGGAAGTTGTCTTGTTTGTGTGCATGTGGAGTTTCTGAGGACTATTTCTGGGAGACCTTTGAGGTTTGGGTAAGTTACATGTGAGCATCTTTGCATATGTGGGTCTATGTGTCTGGTCCTTGGTAAGTCTGGTGAGTGTTGAGTGTGTGTCTCTTGACAACCTGTATTGCATTTTTTGTCTCTGTATGTACAGTAAGATGACCGTGGTAGTTTAGACATAATTCTGCCGCATTGTTTTTTCTATTCCTTCTGCCAATAATATTCTCAGTGTCGTTTCACTGGGTGAAAATGTGCCCTGTAGAGGTTTGATTTGTGAACTTGAACAAGTCTTTGTGAAAATCAAAATTTTCAGTAACTGTTATTTCCTGTTCTGAGAACATATAATGCTTAGTTCGTTAGTTATAGCAAAGTATTTCTAATTTGATGTTAAAACACAAAAACAAGGAGACAGAATGGATACAGTGACATTCTTTACTAACATGACAGCAAATGAAAGACAAAACAGAAGCACATGACATTCTTCATGCACACTAGCCTTGTGGGTAATCATAAAGCTACACCATCCTCTATAATACATTCTGTGACAAAAAACAGCATTTACACTTTGACATCACAGATACAGCTATCCACATTGAAAGAAGTACCTTCAGGTCCACCACTTTAGTCACTGTCACTTGAATGCATCCTTTCAGTGCTTGATTTTGTGACACCATGGTAGACTTTAGGACACTAATTTTCTCTTTGAGCTCCAGTACAATGGCTATTCATACTTTTCCTTTTAATTAATGTTAATATCTAACTCAGTTAACGGATCGCCATAACTGGCTGTGATAGCAAGTCAATCAAGTAGAATATCAAGTGGGATCATAGCCAAGAGACCTTTAAATATTAACTTATTAATGTCATGGAAAAAACTGGATTTTTCTCATTGTCATTGTAACCTTGTCAGGCTTTTTTTCTTTTAAAAGGCATTAATGTCACTTCCTTGTGAAGACCTATGCCTGACTATTTAAACAGCTATCAAAATACTCACCTATATAGTAACTCATTCTGAATTTGGGTATTGTCACACTTCTTGGCATGTGTTACTGTCTAGTTTCTGAGTTCTTTAATCATTAAAGCTATTCTTTTTGAGAAAATTATGTTTTAGAGTTATTTTAGTTATTTTTCAGTATAGCTTTACTTCCTAGATAGATATTTGAAAATATTTCAACTTCTTAAAGTAGGTATACTGAAAACTTTTTAATTCCTTAGGCTACTGTCATTATAAGGTAAGTATTGTATATTAAAAATACATTTAACATAAACAGTTTCAGCAATACAGACCAACCTGAATATGTAGCTTGTGTTCCACTTGGTTTATCTGTCATAGTGTTGCTTGTTTCTTTTGTAGGGACAGTTGTAGTTTTGTTAGCTGATGGTGACGTAGACGGTGTTGCTTCAGCTCGTTCTGATGTAGGCATAAATGGTACTGATGTTGCTGACTCAGGACGTGTCCACATAGTGACATACTGTGATGTCATATCTGTCTTTGTTGCCAGTGCTGACACTCTGTCAGTTGTATATGATGTCAGATTTGAGTATGTTTGTGTTTCCTTTTGATCTAATTGTACAGTGAAAATACATGTGAAACTTGCAGTTTTCAAGATGTAACTTTAAATAAATCTTAAACTACATCAAGAAGTCACAAAGTAAGGCAGCAGTCCACGTTAGATAAAACAGTGGTACATAGCATTTAACATTCTTTGGGAACTTCTGAACTCATGAAACAGTCCAGAATATGATTATTCACTTTGCTTTCTGTATAATGGCTTTCCCTTCAAACATACACAACACCAGGTAAGTAATATAAACAGGCACAGGTTTAGATAAAAAGCTAGGTTTTGTGTGCGAAATAACAGCGTTACACATAGGAACGTGCGGGTATGAATAACAGACCCTTCTGAACAGTCTGAGATGAACAACAGCTAGTCAGAAACTGTACATGGTACATTTGGGATATGCTAGGATATGTTACTAACACCTCAAGAAATGTATCATTACAAGCTGATGATAGCAAGTTAATAAATATTCCTAATAATTAGCCAATGTAGGGCAAGCTAACAAAAATTAAAAGGAATGTGTTAAATACAGTGAATTTTTATTGTATTTCCCAACATAACCATGTTGTTATAGGTTTGAGAAATTTATGTTAAGAAATCCACTCTGAGTGCAAAGCATGAGTGCAAAATTTTACCTACACATAACAGTTTATGATCAGAGACCCAATCAATGTTTTGTAAGGCATGGGAAGCATTACCTCACCATGTGCGGCTGTTGCAGTTTAGCACACATTTATACCCTTAACACCACTGCTAAAGTAATGGATGCAGTGATAGTAAGTGATCCAATATTTCAAAACAGAGGAGTGAGGCAGGATAACTAACACATATGCCAGAGTGTCAAAACCAAGAAATATCTCTTAAAAGTTAAAAAGATATTTCTGGTCAATTTTCAATTACTTCATAAAACGTAAACGGTTAAGGTACCTGCCAGAGAAAAAAAGAAACAAAAACAAAACAAACATTAAAACAGTTGCAGAGTCTAGAGATGCTTTTATTTATTATTTATTTATTTATTGATATTTGTTGACTGGGAAAGTTCACTGCATCAGAAAGCCATTTTCAGTGGAGGCCCGGGGAGAAAAGCTCCCCAGTTAATGAAATATTATACAGAACAAATGCAAAATGAAAAAGATATGCATGAATACTTAATAATATACAATCAACAGAAGAATAACAATAGACTATAGTAAAGTACAACATACTTGCAATCCACAAGAGAGTAATCATAAAACGTAGTAAAATCGATACATATCATAGGTATGAGAAATAGTGATTTAGATGAGGAAAGAAATGATAGACAGGGTTAAAGGCAGAATCTGAGTAGTAAAGTTTGTAAAGTTAAGGCGGCTTACACTATATTTGACAGGTACAGCTTGGATTGTTTAAAAAGTGGGTTTTTAGTGCAGCTTTAAAGGCTATTGGGGAGTCAAGCTGAGTAATATATGACAGGAGGCTATTCCATAGTTTGGCAATGTTATATGAATATAGGCATTGTGCTCTTTTGTTGGGTTTAGTTACATTTAAAAGGATCCTTTCTGAGAAGCAGAGGGTACTAGTTGGGGTGTATGTATGTAAGATAGACTGGAGTGTGGGACAGCTATCAGGTCACAAAATTAGCATATGAGCAAATGTTAATTGAGTATAACAGAGATAGTGGTGAAATTCAAGCCAAGACAGGTTTGAGATAGCATTGCAGTGGTGTGGGTGGTTGGGCATGTTGGAGGCGAATTTTGTTATCTTGTAGTAGCACAATTGCAACTCAGGGATGTATGGAGGTTGGTGAAATGGGGCTCCTATACAAGAGGGATGAGATAAGCAAAGTGTTAGCTAACACTCTGCTTCTATACAAGAGGGATGAGATGAGATAAGCAAAGTGTTAGCTAGTTGTATCTTTGTTTATCTAGGTAGTTTGGTGGTGCAGTGGTAGCATTGTCACCTCACAGCAAGAGGTTCTCACGTTCAATTCTTGGCTGGAGCGCCTTCTGTGTGGAATCTGCATGTCCTCCCTGCGGTCGAGTGGCGTCCAAAAGACATGCGTGAATGGGTGTGCCTTCGTTGATGGTTGGGCATCGGGCTGGCACCTCAGCACTGTAAACATCTACTGCCAATCATTAGCGGACCGGAGTTCCGCTGTGGGGACCCCTAACCAGGAAAAGCCGAAGAAGAAGAAGTTTGTCCAGTTTGAAATGGGCTTTCTTTACTGTATTGAGTATGTTTTGTTCAAAAGAGAATTTATCATCAATAGTAATGCCTAAACATTTTGCATTTTGCACCTGTTCAATTTCTGTTTTGTTATGTGAGAAAATCCTGAAGTCTGCAGATGGAGGTTTTGATGAAAATAGTAACAATTTAAGTTTTTTTGGGGTTCAGCATTAATTGGGCATCATTTAGCCAAGTTCCTATGGAAGAGAATGTATCTTGGGTGACCTTCTGGAGGTTAGCAAAATTGTCGGAGGAGGAGATGATAGCTGAATCAGCTGCATATTGAATCAATACATTTTGTTGGGAGGCTTTATTTAGACCATTAATAAAGATATTGAAGAGCAGTAGTCCTAAAATGGTCCTTGGGGGACACCTGTGTTGGTTTTGTCATCTAACTGATTGTTGTCTATTATTTAGGTAAGAGGAAAACCAGGTTATTACGTTTAGAGAGCATCCAAGTTTTTCTAAGTATTGTAATAACTTAGGGTGTGATACTGTGTTGAAAGCCTTTGACAGGTCCAACAGGAGTACTGAACCGAGGACTCTTGATAGGCTTTATTCACAGTATCAGTGAAGGAGAGTAAAGCTGTGGTTGTGCTATGACCAGGGCAGAAACCATGTTGATTGGGAGTTAGGAGGTTGCTGTTAATGAGGTGATTTAGTAGTTGGGTTTGTATGCATATTTCTAGAATATTTGATAGCGGGGAGAGAATGGAGATTGGACGGTAGCTTGAGAGATTGTGAGCATTACCACCTTTGTGTAGTGGGGTTATAATGGATTTTTTTTCCATAGTTCGGGCACATAAGAGTCAGAGATTGAACGATTGATAAGAATACTAAAAGGGTAAGCTATAGCTCTGGCTGCAAGTTGTAAGTATTCAGGTGGTAAATTATCAGCGGAGAGTAAGCAGGGCTTTAGTTTGGTTAGCAATTTTAGAATTAGGGAAGTAGGTACTGGTTGCAGTGAGAAGGAATGATTGGGTGGAATATTAGAGGGAACCATAGTGTGTATAGAGGTAGAAATAGGGTCTACTTGTATGATATTTTGAAAGTTAGGGTTGGTTTTTGAGGATGAATCCTTGACAAGTTTTTGGATGGTGTCAATGAAATGGGTGTTAAATTTGTGCTATCTGGTAAGGGTCTTTGTCAGGAGAGGGTGATGGATTTTGAATGTTACCTGAATTAAGCAGGGAGGATACAGATTTCCAGAATTTTTTGGGCTTATTACTTTAGGAGGACAGTTGTGAGGAGAAACAGGTTTCCTTATCAGTCATGATATGTTTTTTTTTTTTTTTGAAGTATTTCTAAGTTCTTTATAGTTTTGTTCATTTGCTATAGTTCTAAATGTTTTCCATATTTTCCAGGCTGTCTCTCTAGACAGGAGGGTTTGTTTGGTATGCTTTGTTAAGCAGGGGGCATGGCTCAGTTTTGTTAATTTTATACGAAGCAGTGCTAAGCTGTTTAATGTGCTAAGAAAGATGTTATTAAAATAGTGTACAGCATCATCAAGGGGCAGTGAGTTTAATGCGGAGCAGTTTTGAGCTTGTAAGGTAGTGACACATATGTTTTGATTAAAGTAGGTGAGGTTCCTGACAGATTTGTATGCGTGAGGTTTGGGGATGTGTAGTTGGGTTCTATGGGTGTATGTAGGTGGCTGCTTAGAGTGTTTGGGAGGGTGCCAGTATTGGAGTAGTAGTGGGGGTGGGATACTAGAATCCAGTCAAATTTAGCTTCTGCTTGGGTGTTTAAAGCATGTTCATAGGTTCATAGGTTGATACTAGGCTATCTGCCCTAGGGCATTTATAAGCCTAGCCAGAGTGTGTTTGGTTTCGCCACCCTTTTAGATTAGTTGACTGTGCCTCTGTATAGTAGGTCACAGAAGATAGCCCTTTTGAGGTTAGCTTACTGTGCCTCTGTCTAGTAGGGACACAGAAGAGATCCCATGGGTAAACCTACGATCTCCCATCCACTCGTCAAGACTTCTCTTGAAGAGGGTCATTGAGGGACTCTGCCTAACATGGATTGGGATTTTGTTCCAGAGTGAGGGGAGCCTCTGGGATATGAATCTGTCCCTCCAGCATGTCCTATTTATTTCTGTACTGAGGTTTAAGTCCCTGGAGCATGTAGCTCTAAGGCATTTGGATTTCCTGAGGTGGAGCATGTCCATTAATTCTGGGTTGGACATGGCTTTATATGTCAGGCACAGATCGCCTCTGAGTAGACGGTAAGCAACTGAGTAGCGCTGGAGTTTCTTAAGCCTAACTGAGTAGGGCATCTGTTTGAGTCCCTTGATCCTCTTGGTGAGGTACTTTTGGGGTCTTTCCAGTTGCTGCAGGTGTCGGGTAAGGTACATCCCAAAAGGGGCATTGTATTCAATTATGGGCCTGATGAGTGATGAGTAGAGGGGCACAATGACCTCTCTTGATCTAGATGTGAACCCTTTCATGATAAGGTGGGCTATATAAAAGGTCTTTCTAACCACTTTGGCAACGTGATTGTCAAAGGAGAGATTGCTATCTACTTGGGTCCCCAAATCCCTAATTACTTCTTCCATACTTAATGGATTACCACCTATGTGGTAATTTGTGGACACTTTGTTTTTCCCAAAGGGGATGACTATGCACTTTTTGGCATTTAGCTTTAGGCCATGGCTCTGGCACCAGTTATCCATCTCTGTGAGACCCTTTTGGAGGATGCTTGTGTCAGTCAGCAAGTTGATTATGGCACCCAGTTTGCAGTCATCTGCGAACTTGGTCAGCCATAGTCCTCCCGTATTAGCCTGTGCCTCAGAGAAATATATACTGAGCAGGAGAGGTCCCAGGACTGAGCCTTGTGGGACGCCACTTGTAACTGTTTTAGAGTCTGACATGGCACCTGCAATTCTGACCATGTGGGTTCTATCCCTGAGCCAGTTTGCAACCCATCTTGTGACACTAGGGTTGATATTTAAGCTGGTGAGCTTATTTATGATGCCCGAGTGGGGTATTGTGTCGAAGTCTTTTGCGAGGTCCAGGTGGGCTGTGTGGACTACCTTCCCTTCATCTATGGCCTTGGTGACTGTTTCAAAGAAGTCGACCAGGTTCAAGAGGCAAGATCTGCCCTTAACAAAGCCGAATTGGGTAGGATCCAGTGTTTGGAAGTTCCCAATGTCTTTGTTTATGAGTTTCATGATGATACGCTCCATAGCTTTGCAGACCAGGCTAGTCAGGCTTATAGGGCGATAGTTTCCAGGGTCCGTTGTGGCACCGCCTTTGTAGAGTGAGACCACTGTTGCTGTACACCATTCCTTGGGTACCTATCCTGTAGTAAGGCTGAGATTGAACAGTGACTTTATGTGAGGGTTCAGTTCTTCTTGGAGTTCGTGTAAGACGCAGCCCGGGACACCGTCCAGTCCCATTGATGCTGTGTCTTTTGCTTTGGAGAGGGCAGCTCTCACCTGTGCATCTGTGATGTCAGGAAGGCTACACTCTGTTGGGATAGACATTTGCTCTTTTGTGGGGGAAGGGGGGAGAAGTTTGCACTGAACCTGTCTGCCAGGATGTTGGCAATGTCTGTGGGTTCAGTGTATTTTTTGTCATTTTGAACTAACTCAGAGCATATCTGGGAGTTGCCACCCAGGTTCCTGACATAACTAAAGAAGGCCTTGTGATTATCTTTAGCGTCTTGTGCAATTTTTCTTTCGAAGCTGCCCTTAGATTATTTTATGAGGGATCGTAGTTTCTTGCTAGTACTGATCAGAGTTGCCTTCCCTTTTTGGGATTTTGCTCTATCATGTAGTAGCTTCCTCCTTCTGTTGTATAGCTTATTTATGGCTGGGGTCCACCAGACAGGTCTCCTGCCTTTGGAGGAGTGAGTCTTGGTTTTATCTGGGATAGCATGATCCATGCATTCCTGTAGGTGTCCATAGAATGGGTTTGTAAAGGATTCTGAAGTTTGGGCCATATTTTCCACTGGCCCGGGGGCTTTGAAGAATTCCACCTCAGTTTTGGGAAGTGTGAAGTTTGCTTTTGAGAAGTTCTTCACCGTGGTTTCCTTGGCTGGGGGTGGGGATGGGATATGGATGTCCAGTGAGATTAATTTATGGTCATATCTTACCAATGAGGGGTATACCTCTGGTATGGAACATAGAGTCCCCATGTTGGTGATGATCAGGTCCAATATCTTTTCCCCTCTTGTGGGAGTGGTGACCAGTTGTTCCATAGTATTTGAGTTTATAAATTCTAGGAATTGTTGGGCGAGGGTGTTGGGGCTTGAGTAGTGCTCCCAGTCTATGTTTGGGTAGTTGAAGTCACCCAATATAATGGTATTTGGAGAGACCTTCATATTCTCCAGTGTTCCAAACTCGAAAACGAAAAACAAAACACAAACTGTAGAAAAACAAAAAAAGTGATACCAAAACAAATCACGCTAATCTCTTAAAAGATGTATTTAATTCCGTTAGCGCTTTCATGCATTGCTAAATACATGCACTTCTTCAGACGGCCATTTTAACAATACTTAATACATATATACCCACCCAACAGCTCATTTACAATTATCCAATTAAATATTAAAATAATTGTTCAAAATTGAAAACAACACGAATGGTTATTATTTCAAAATTCAGCATAAAAAAGACATACAAAAAAGGTTAGATTATCTAACTACTATAATTCATTTATGTAATATATGAAAATTTGTTTTAATTTAACAAAACACCAAGTATTATTACATTTAGTAGATCATACCAAACATAATAAATACTAACTAACCTAGCGTTCTAACGCTTTAAATTTGAGAAGACATTTAATGGAACACATTTCATTTATACCTGGATATATATATATATATATATATATATATATATATATATATATATATATATGCTTCAGTTTTAAACTGCCATAATAATTCTCGTTCCTCAAGTTTTAAGTGCCATGGACCACCCCTGGGGTTTTTATAAACCTTCTGCACTACTGTGAACATAAAACTATGAGTAGGAAACTCATTAATGTGTTTAGCCAAAGCATTTGTAGTTATACCTTTGGAAATTGCATAAACATGTTCGTAAATGCGCTGTTTCAATTGGCGCTCAGTTTTTCCCAAGTAAAATGCAGAGCATGACTTGCAGGAAGCTAAATATGCCACTCCTTGGCTTTCACAATTGTTTTTGTCGTTACAATAATATGTGTGACCCCTGATTTCAAATGTAGAACCTGTTTTAATGTATTTACAATAATTACACCGTCCACACTTATACATTCCTTTGTTAGGTTTATATGAATTAATTGGTAATTCTAATAGATTTTTAAAAGACGGTGCTTTCTTGTAAACAATCACAGGTTTAGGTCCCAATATCCCAAGTGCATTTTTATCATTGGAAATAAATTCCCAGTTACTAGATAATATTTTCCTAACCTGTGGGGCTAGGTCATTAAACTGGGTAAGGAAACTAACACTATATTTAGTTCTTGGTATGTCCAATGCAACTGTTGTATCATTATTACCTTCCACATCGGGAACCAAGGAATCAACTACCACCGCCTCAACTGTCAATATAGGACCCAATAACCCTACTTGTCTTTTTTCCGTGACTACATTAATAATAGTATAAATAAGTTTTTTTGGGTAGCCTCTATTAATGAACATAATAGCCAGCCTATTACATTCTTGGGTAAAAAGTTCGTCAGTACTACACATACGTGATGCACGGACAACTTGCCCTTTTATAACTCCTTTCTTTTGAAAAAATGGATGGAAGCTACTAAAATGCAAAAAGAAATTACTATAGAATGATTTCCTGTAAATACTTGAAATAAACTTACTATTTGTTATATCCTTTTCAATAAGAATATCTAAATAACTAATGCTCGACTCCCCATAATGGTAGGTGAACTTTAAAAAGGAGGTAAATGAAGACATGTCTTCAACCAACCTCTTAGCTTCATCTTCAGTGCCTTTTATGACCATTAAGATGTCATCTTGGTAGCGGGTATACCAAACTACTATTTGGTTATAAAGATGGTGTGTAAACAAAAAATTCAGCTCCCAATAAGCCATTACACTGTTAGCAAAGCTCCCTCCACAGGGGGAGCCCATTGCTATGCCGTTTTTTTGGAGATATAAATGCTTCCTAAACATAAAGAAATTGTTATTTAAAACAATTTCAAGGAGACTGATGATAAGATCTATATCATTACCTGGCAATTGTTTAGCTAGTAAAAAATCTCTGACCCATTCCAAGCCCAATGCTTGGGGTATTGCAGTGTACAGATCTTTAACATCTGCAGTTAGAAATTTGAGATCGGGGTCAAAGACAATATTGTTGAAATGCTTTAACACATGCCATGAATCACGGCATATTTGTGATTCTGTTTTTAAAACAGCTTTTAACTTGTTATCAACCCATTTTGCGCATGCATAAGTGATTGATTGTCGGCCATCAATAATAGGCCTAAAAGGTGGATCATTCATATCCTTATGCAGTTTCGGTATACCAAAAATAACAGGCACCAATGGAGATGGCATACTCAAATAATGATAAATATCAAGTGTAATGCTTGCTTCAATGAACATATCACTCAACATATTTTTAATTTTTTGGTATGACTGGTTCAGCTCATTTAAAGACACTTTGACATAATCTGCAGTAGACAGCATATTGAGCATTCTATTCTCATAATCTTCGTCACTCATGAGAATAGCGCCTCCACCCTTATCGGGTTTCATGACACGTATATTGTGAGATCTAACTAATGCTATAAAATCCCTTTCTTGCCAATTGTAAGATGGTCTATGCAGCTGTTCTTTATACAATGCTCTCAAATGCATATCTGAATTTTTTTCAAAAAGTGCTATATTACTATCCAAAGGAGGGTTGTAAAGACTAGACACATAATCAGTATTAGATACACTATTACAATTCCTGAACATAATCTGAAAATTCAATTTACGTGTATACAATCTGAGATCACATAATGCATGGGCTAAATCTAGTTTTGGCGTAGGTACAAAATTGAAACCTTTCGCCAAAAAGTCAATAAATTCCTGAGGTACTTCAAGCGCAGAAAAGTTATATAGATGGAAATCTCCACGGGTACTACTAAAAACTTCAACACAGCGAGATTGTTGACATTGATTTACCTCTTGTGTCTGTTGTATTTCCTTTTCCCCTGTGTACGTTTGGTATTCTCCAGTTTTCTCAGGAAAGCCGAGTGGGGTTCCTGAGTTTGAGAGAGTGGTCTGTAGCAGGCTATAGACTGAAAGGCAGTTTTGCCCACTGTTAGTTGCATATGGATGGTCTCCGACGCTTCGTGCAGTGCCACTAACCTGGAGGTATGGGTATCTTTGATGAATATGGATACTCCCCCTCCTTTGTGGTTCGGTCCAAGTTTTGGGGCCAAAAAGCATGGTATGAGGTATAACCTGGTAGTGCTGGGGTGCTCTCGGGAGCCTTGAACCAGGTTTCTGTTACTGCACAGATATCGATATTCTCCATACTGAGGAGAGCCTCGAGTACGTGCATCTTGAGGTTTAGACTTCTGGCGTTGAGCAGCATTACCCTTAGTTTCTTTTTCTTTGTGTTGTCTATGGAGGTGGGTTTATCTTTTGAGCCTTGCCTAAAAAAGGTACTATGGGGGTGGCAAGAGCCTTAGCCAGTATTCAAAAGCCCAGGGGTGATAGGTGCAAGCCATCACTAGCGAAGCAACATGGCTTGTCGAGCATGTCATCCCAGACTGACAGACACTGGATCCCCTTTGAATGACACCAATACTTTAGCCAATTGTTAAAATTGATCATTTTGTCTTTATACTGTGGCATCATTCTTGGTGAGGGTAAGATGCTACTCAAGGTCAGGGTCATACCGACCTGGGCTACATGATCAGAGAGCTCTTCTATGTCTCTTATCATGTAGTCCAGGGAGGTACGTCTCAGGGCATTCACACCAGCATGGACAATGACGGAGTCATATCTGTACTTGCTTTGGAGTGACCTGAGTGCTTGTATTATGTGGCGGATCCTGGCACCTGACAGGCAGCTTACAGTGACCTTCTCCTTGTTCAGCCTGGCAAGTGGGACGTCAGTGTGTCTGACAATAGAGTCACCTATTACAAGTGTATCAGGTGTGTTGTTTAGCCTTAAGGGCTGTGACTGTGTGGCACACTGACTTTGTGAACTATGTGATACGTGGCTATTGTTGTGGGGTAGCGTTTGCTTGGATGTCTGCTTTGGAGGTCTCTGCTGCTTGGATACATTTTTATTTAGAGCCTCCGAGTATGTTTTTGTGTTTGGTTTTCTGTTGCGATAGGTCTATGTGAGACTGGATTTGTGGTGTTTGTGGTTACCTTCTCCTCCTGACTGACTGTGCCAGTACTGGGTTGAGAGAGCTCAGCCTTCAGTTTGGCTATATAGCTGCATCTCTCACATATATTTCAGCTTGTTGGGAGGAGGAGAGGGTGGTCTGTATACATAAGGCAGTTGTAACATTGCCTCAAGATTCCCAGATTCACCAGCTGGACTGGAGAGTTAACCCGAAACTGACTTTTAGACATGCCAGAATAGTATAAGGAACTACTTTTTGACTGATCAAAAAGGACCAATAGGGAGCCAAGTACTTAAAGGGAGTATAAGAGGGTGTAGTGCTTTAGTTTATTAGTGCTTACTTATAAGATTACTTATACGAGCAACTGCAGGGCTTTAGAATGAAAATAGAGTGCTTACTTTGAGATTTAGAACAGTTCTAAGGGAAAAAGTGAAGAGCAGACTTTGTGGAGCCAGGAATACTTTAAACCCGTTTAAGAGGCGTTGCCCGATGCTGTGCTATGCGCAAAATCGTGCAAAACCATACAAATGCAGGTTCTAAAGCAGGGAAACTGAAACAGATAGGAATTAACCCAGAGCGGCCAATAAGCTACTAGTTTCAGGGCTAAGAACACTCCTCCAGGGACAGATAGGCTGCTCAAAGCTCCCCACTCTCCCTGGTGAACAGAGAAACTTCCTTCTATCCAAGTAAGGATATGGGCAACACAGGAAACTATACCACAGTCCGGAATTCAGCAAAACCTGAAATCTGGACTAATCTAGTTCAGCAAAGGCAGGAAAAGAGAATTTTTTTGTTTTGTTTTTTTTTTTTGTTTTTTTCAGGAAACAGCAGGAAAAACATACAGAAAACACTGTAAATGCTTTAAACAGGCTAGCGCACTTTAGTGTGTAGCCTACAACAGTTATACAGTACAAAAACGACTTAAATTGATATAAAACAAGTGCAAAAACTGTAAAAAGCAGAAGGCAAATGCAATTTAAACTTTTTAAAGCACAGATCAGATAGAAATTCACTTTTTAGGCGGAAAAAGGCAGTCGAGCAAAATAACAGAAAAAAAAATACTTAAATCTGGAAAAGTCTCTCTTGGGTCTCTCTGTTGCCTGTACCAATCTGCAGGACACCACGAGGAGCTGTGTGGAGTTGATTACTGGTGCAAAAACGCGCAAATGCGGGTTTTAAAGCAGGGAAACTGAAAGATATAGGAATTGACCCAAAACGGCCAATAAGCTACTAGTTTCAGGGCTGAGACCACTCCTCCAGGGACAGACAGGCTGCTCAAAGCTCTCCACTCTCACTGGTGAACAGAGAAGCTTCCTCCTATCCAAGTAAGGATATGAGCAACACAGGAAACCATACCACAGTCCGGAATTCAGCAAAACCTGAAATCTGGACTAATCTAGTTCAGCAAATGCGGGAAAAGAGAATATTTTTTGGGGGGTTTTTTGTTGTTTTTTTCAGGAAACAGCAGAAAAACACACAGAAAACACTGTAAATGCTATAAACAGGCTAGCACACTTTGGTGTGTAGCCTACAACAGTTATACAATACAAGAATGACTTAAATTGATATAAAACAAGTGCAAAAACTGTAAAAAGCAGAAGGCAAATGCAATTTAAACTTTTTAAAGCACAGATCAGTTAGAAATTCACTTTTTAGGCGGGAAAAGGCAGTCACAGCAAAAAAAAAACAGAGAAAAAAATACTTAAATCTGGAAAAGTCTCTCTTGGGTCACTCTGTTGCCTGTATCACTCTGCAGGACACCACAAGGAGCTGTGCGGAGTTGTATACTGGCGCAAACCGCGCAAATGCGGGTTTTAAAGCAGGGAAACTGAAAGAGATAGGAATTGACCCAAAACGGACAATAAGCTACTAGTTTCAGGGCTGAGACCACTCCTCCAGGGACAGACAGGCTGCTCAAAGCTCCCCACTCTCACTGGTGAACAGAGAAGCTTCCTGCTATCCAAGTAAGGATATGGGCAACACAGGAAACTGTACCACAGTCCAGAATTCAGCAAAACCTGTAATCTGGACTAATCTAGTTCTGCAAAGGCGGGAAAATAGAATATATATATATATTTTTTTCAGGAAACAGCAGAAAAACACACAGAAAACACTGTAAATGCTATAAACAGGCTAGCACACTTTAGTGTGTAGCCTACAACAGTTATACAGTACAAAAACGACTTAAATTGATATAAAACAAGTTCAAAAACTGTAAAAAGCAGAAGGCAAATGCAATCTAAACTTTTTAAAGCACAGATTAGTTAGAAATTCACTTTTTAGGCGGTAAAAGGTAGTCGGAGCAAAAAAAAACAGAGAAACAAATACTTAAATCCAGAAAAGTCTCTCTTGGGTCTCTCTGTTGCCTGTATCACTCTGCAAGACACCACGAGAAGCTGTGCAGAGTTGTATACAATAACAAACCTTTTAAATTCCAGATTCGCTAAAAAAATGGAATTTTAGGTGGAATTAGTTAAGACAGCAAGAAAAGCAGAAAAGTGACACTTAATCACTCCAAAGTCACTCTTTTGTCTCTCTGCTGCTGTAGACTCTGCAGAACTCTGAGAAGGCACTTGCTGAGCGGAATACAAGCGTAAAAACTGTGCAAATGAGGTTTTTATAGCAGAGAAGTGAAAGAGATAGAAATTAGCCCAAAATGGCCAATAAACTACTAACTTCTGGGCTGAAACCACTCCTCCAGGGACAGATAGGCTGCTCAAAGCTACCCTCTCTCACAGGTGAACAGAGAAGCTTCCATCTATCCAAGTAAGGTAATGGCAACACAGAAACCTGTAACACAGCCCTGGATTCAGCAATAACCTGAAAACTGGACTATACTAGTTCAGAAAGGCAGGAAACAAGTATATATATTTTTTTCTTCAGGAAATAGTGCAGATACAATCAAAATTAGCCCAAAAAGGCCAATAAACTACTAGCTTCTGGGTTGAAACCACTCCGCCAGGGACAGATAGCCTGCTCAAAGCTCCCCTCTCTCACAGGTGAACAGAGAAACTTCCTTCTATCCAAGTAAGGTATGGCAACACAGAAACTTGTAACACAGCCCTGGATTCAGCAATGACATGAAAACTGGACTATACTAGTTCAGAAAGGTGAGAAACAAGTATATATATATATATATATATATATATATATATATATATATATATATATTTTTTTTTCCAGAAAATAGAGCAGATGCAATCAAAACAACACTTTACCCAATTAACCAGTTAAAAAGCTAAAAACTGAGCCCTGTTCCAGCAGTCTTCAATCAGAAAAGTTCTAACTGCACAGTCCTGCCACTAGGGTACAGAGAAACCTTCTCCAAAAAAGATGGCCTGGATCAGTGCACAAGTTATACAAACAAAGCTAGATCCAGCCGGCCTGAATCTAGTCTATGCTACAGCAAACAAGGCGTACCGATTTCAGAAAGAAACAGTTCAAGTAAGCATGCGCAATAAGCCTTTAACCAGAAATTCCCGGCTCAGAAGGGCAGAATCTAGCCTCTCCCCCCACAAGAGAGCAGACCACAAACCTTCTTAATATAAAATAACTGTCCTGAAGCCCAAGTCCTTAACCCAGAACTAATACACTTTTATAATAACAGATACTGAGCCTTCAGTCAGCAGTTCTCAATTAAGAAGGATGTACACTACCTGTCCTGCCACAACAGTGCAGACCACAACCCTTCTTAATGTAGAAAAACTGGTTTAAAGTCCATTGTCTAAACCAAGGGCCTTAGAATAATAGTTACAATTTAATCAGGCTACTAACAAGCAGTAATAAAGGCAGCAGAATAAATTCAATTGAGTACTTTTAAAAAGAGGCAAAAGCAAAATAAGGTAATAAAGTAGGAAGAAACAGAAATACAGTAAGGCAGATGAAGAGCAAATTTTTTTTTGAGATGGAGGAAACATAGCGGATTAAGATACTATAGGGGAATGCCCTTCCCAAGTGCTCTCTCTGTACACTGCAAAGGAGATGAGACTGGTAGGAGTATCCAAAATCAATATATGATCTCATTGTACTCAGTTGAGTGAGCAAATGAGATGGGTCCAGGAGGAGTGTGCAAAAAGAGATTTACAACAGGGGCGGGCAATTTCAAAGCCACAAAGATTAACACCACAACAAGAAACAAGGAGGGGGGGGGGGTAACTGCAGAGAGACAGAGACACAATATTTACTGAATCCAAGACACACAATATTTACTCTCTCAAATCTTACATAAGTGCAGAAAAATATACCTAAATCAGCTTGTGTCCAGTTGATATATGCAGACAAGTCTCAGTAGCCAGCAACTCGATTTAAAATGATTACTAGAAATGTAACCAACACATATTTTAATGCTAGCAGAAACCCCCAAGCTAGCTAACACCAACAAAGGAATATCAAAGCAGTCTAACAACTTTCGGTGAGCTCAGAAGGCTAACTGCAGAGATTCAGAGACACAATATTTACTGAATCCAAGACACGTAATATTTACTCTCTCAAATCTTAAATAAGTGCAGAAAAATAAACTTAAATCAGCTTGGGTCCAGTTGATATATGCCGACAAGTCTCAGTAGCCAGCAACTTGATTTAAAATGATTACTAGAAATGTAACCACCACAGATTTTAATGCTAGGAGAAACCCCCAAGCTAACTAACACTAACAAAGGAATTTCAAAGCAGTCTAACAACTTTCAGTGAGCTCAGATGGTTAACTGCAGAGATTCAGAGACACATTTACTGAATCCAAGACACACAATATTTACTCACTGAAATCTTCAATAAGTGCAGAAAAATATACTTAAATCAGCTTGTGTCCAGTTGATATATGCAGACAAGTCTCAGTAGCCAGCAACTCGATTTAAAATGATTACTAGAAATGTAACCAAAACAGATTTTAATGCTAGCAGGAACCACCAAGCAAACTAACACTACCAAAGGAATTTTAAAGCAGTCTAACAACTTTCAATGAGCTCAGATGGCTAACTGAAGAGATTCAGAGACACAATATTTACTGAATCCAAGATACACAATATTTACTGACTCAAATCTTAAATAAGTGCAGAACAATATACTTAAATCAGCTTGTGTCCAGCTGATATATGCAGACAAGTCGTAGCCAGCAACTCGATTTAAAATGATTACTAGAAATGTAACCAACACAGATTTTAATGCTAGCAGAAACACCCAAGCTAACTAACACTAACAAAGGAATTTCAAAGCAGTCTAACAACTTTCAGTGAGCTCAGATGGCTAACTGCAGAGATTCAGAGACACAATATTTACTGCATCCAAGACACACAATATTTACTCACTCAAATCTTAAATAAGTGCAGAAAAATATACTTAAATCACCTTGTGTCCAGTTGATATATGCAGACTAGTCTCAGTAGCGAGCAACTCGATTTAACATGATTACTAGAAATGTAACCAACACAGATTTTAATGCTAGCAGAAACCCCCAAGCTAACTAACACTAACAAAGGAATTTCAAAGCAGTCTAACAACTTTCAGTGAGCTCAGATGGCTAACTGCAGACATTCAGAGACACAATATTTACTGAATCCAAGAGACACAATATTTACTCATTGAAATCTTAAATAAATGCAGAAAAATATACTTAAATCAGCTTGTGTCCAGCTGATATATGCAGACAAGTATCAGTAGCCAGCAACTTGAATTAAAATGATTACTAGAAATGTCACCAACACAGATTTTAATGCTAGCAGAAACCCACAAGCTAACTAACAGTAACAAAGGAATTTCAAAGCAGTCTAACAACTTTCAGTGAGCTCAGATGGCTAACTGCAGAGATTCAGAGACACAATATTTACTAAATCCAAGACACACAATATTTACTAACTCAAATCATAAATAAATGCAGAAAAATATACTTAAATCAGCTTGTGTCCAGTTGATATATGCAGACAAATTTCAGTAGCCAGCAACTCGATTTATAATGATTGCTAGAAATGTAACCAACACAGATTTTAATGCTAGCAGAAACCCCCAAGCTAACTAACACTAACAAAGGAATTTCAAAGCAGTCTAACAACTTTCAGTGAGCTCAGATGGCTAACTGCAGAGATTCAGAGACAAAATATTTACTGAATCCAAGACATACAATATTTACTCACTCAAATCTTAAGTAAGTGCAGACAAATATACTTAAATCAGCTAGTGTCCAGTCGATATATTCAGACAAGTCACAGCAGTCAGCAACTCTATTTAAAATGATTACTAATAATGTAACCAACACAGATTGTAATGCTAGCAGAAACCCCCAAGCTAACTAACACTAAGAAAGGAATTTCAAAGCAGTCTAACAACTTTCAGTGAGCTCAGATGGCTAACTGCAGTGATTCAAAGACACAATACTTACTGAATCCAAGACACACAATATTTACTCACTCAAATCTTAAATAAGTGCAGAGAAATATACTTAAATCAGCTTGTGTCCAGTTGATATATGCAGACAAGTCTCAGTAGCCAGCAACTCGATTTAAAATTATTACTAGAAATGCAAACAACACAGATTTGAATGCTAGCAGAAACCCCCAAGCTAACTAACACTAACAAAGGAATTTCAAAGCAGTCTAACAACTTTCAGTGAGCTCAGATGGCTAACTGCAGAGATTCAGAGACACAATATTTACTGAATCCAAGACACACAATATTTACTCACTCGAATCTTAAAAATGTGCAGAAAAATATACTTAAATCAGCTTGCGTCCAGTTGATATATGCAGACAAGCCTCAGTAGCCAGAAACTCGATTTAAAATGATTACTAGAAATGTAAGCAACATAGATTTTAATTCTAGCAGAATCCCCCAAGCTAACTAACACTAACAAAGGAATTTCAAAGCAGTCTAACAACTTTGAGCTCAGATGGCTAACTGCAGAGATTCAGAGACACAATATTTACTGAATCCAAGACACACAATATTTACTCACTCAAATCTTAAATAAGTGCAGAAAAATATACTTAAATCAGCTTGTGTGCAGTTGATATATGCAGACAAGTCTCAGTAGCCAGCAAATCGATTTAAAATGTTACTATAAATGTAATCAACACAGATTTTAATGCTAGCAAAAACCTTCAAGCTAACACTAAAAAAGGAATTCCAAAGCAGTCTAACAACTTTCAGTGAGCTCAGATGGCTAACTGCAGAGATTCAGAGACACAATATTTACTGAATCCAAGACACACAATATTTACTCACTCAAATCTTAAATAAGTGCAGAAAAATATACTTAAATCAGCTTGTGTCCAGTTGATATATGCAGACAAGCCTCAGTAGCCAGTAACTCGACTTAAAATGATTAATAGAAATGTAACCAACACAGATTTTAATGCTAGCAGAAATCCCCAAGCTAAATAACACTAACAAAGGAATTTCAAAGTAGTCTAACAACTTTCAGTGCACTCAGCTGGCTAACTGCAGAGAGTCAGAGACACATTTACTGAATCCAAGAAACACAATATTTACTCACTCAAATCTTAAATAAGTGAAGAAAAATATACTGAAATCAGCTTGTGTCCAGTTGATATATGCAGACAAGTCTCAGTAGCCAGTAACTCAATTTAAAATGATTACTAGAAATGTAACAAACACAGATTTTAATGCTAGCAGAACCCCCCCAAGCCACCTAACACTAACAAAGGAATTTCAAAGCAGTCTAACAACTTTCAGTGAGCTCAGATGGCTAACTGCAGAGATTCAGAGACACAATATTTATTGAATCCAAGACACACAATATTTACTCTCTCAAATCTTAAATAAGTGCAGAAAAATATACTTAAATCAGCTTGTGTCCAGTTGATATATGCAGACAAGTCTCTGTAGCCAGCTAATCGACTTAAAATGATTACAAGAAATGTAACCAACACAGATTTTAATGCTAGCAAAAACCTTCAAGCTAACACTAAAAAAGGAATTTCAAAGCAGTCTAACAACTTTCAGTAAGCTCAGATGGCTAACTGCAGAGATTCAGAGAAACAATGTTTATTGAATCCAAGACGCACAATATTTACTCACTGAAATCTTCAATAAGTGCAGAAAAATATACTTAAATCAGCTTGTGTCCAGTTGATATATGCAGACAAGTCTCAGTCATCAGCAACTCGATTTAAAATGATTACTAAAAATGTAACAAACACAGCTTTTAATGCTAGCGGAAACCCTAAAGCTAACTAACACTAACAAATGAATTTCAAAGCAGTCTAACAACTTTCAGTGAGCTCAGATGGCTAACTGCAGAGATTCAGAGATATATTATTTACTGAATCCAAGACACACAGCATTTACTCACTCAAATCTTAAATAAGTGCAGAAAAATATACTTAAATCAGCTTGTGTCCAGTTGATATATGCAGAAAAGTCTCAGTAGTCAGCAACTCGATTTAAAATGATTACTAGAAATATAACCAACACAGCTTTTAATGCTAGCGGAAACCCACAAGCTAACTAACACTAACAAAGGAATTTCAAAGCAGTCTAACAACGTTCAGTGAGCTCAGATGGCTAACTGCAGAGATTCAGAGACACAATATTTACTGAATCCAAGACACACAATATTTACTCACTCAAATCTTAAATAAGTGCAGAAAAATATACTTAAATCAGCTTGTGTCCAGTTGATATATGCAGACAAGTCTCAGTAGCCAGCAACTCGATTTAAAATGATTACTAGAAATGTAACCAACACAGATTTAGTGCTAGCAGACACCCCCAAGCTAACTAACACTAACAAAGGAATTTCAAAGCAGTCTAACAACTTTCAGTGAGCTCAGATGGCTAACTGCAGAGATTCAGAGACACAATATTTACTGAATCCAAGACACACAATATTTACTCACTCAAAACTTAAAGAAGTGCAGAAAAATATACTTAAATCAGCTTGTGTCCAGTTGATATATGCAGACAAGTCTCAGTAGCCAGGAAATCGATTTAAAATGATTACTAGAAATGTAACCAACACAGATTTTAATGCTAGCGAAAACCTTCAAGCTAACACTAAAAAAGGAATTTCAAAGCAGTCTAACAACTTTCAGTGAGCTCAGATGGCTAACTGCAGAGATTCAGAGACACAATATTTATTGAATCCAAGACACACAATATTTACTCACTCAAATCTTAAATAAGTGCATACAAATATACTTAAATCAGCTTGCGTCCAGTTGATATATGCAGACAAGTCTCAGTAGCCAGCAACTCGACTTAAAATGATTAATAGAAATGTAACCAACACAGATTTTAATGCTAGCAGAAATCCCAAAGCTAAATAACACTAACAAAGGAATTTCAAAGTAGTCTAACAACTTTCAGTGAGCTCAGCTGGCTAACTGCAGAGATTCAGAGACACATTTACTGAATCCAAGAAACACAATATTTACTCACTCAAATCTTAAATAAGTGAAGAAAAATATACTTAAATCATCTTGTGTCCAGTTGATATATGCAGACAAGTCTCAGTAGCCAGTAACTCAATTTAAAATGATTACTAGAAATGTAACAAACACAGATTTTAATGCTAGCAGAACCCCCCCCCCCAAGCTACCTAACACTAACAAAGGAATTTCAAAGCTGTCTAACAACTTTCAGTGAGCTCAGATGGCTAACTGCAGAGATTCAGAGACACAATATTTACTGAATCCAAGACATACAATATTTACTCACTCAAATCTTAAATAAGTGCAGGAAAAATATACTTAAATCAGCTTGCATCCAGTTGATATATGCAGACAAGCCTCAGTAGCCAGCAACTCGACTTACAATGATTAATAGAAATGTAACCAACACAGATTTTAATTCTAGCTGAATCCCCCAAGCTAACTAACACTAAAAAAGGAATTTCAAAGCAGTCTAACAACTTTCAGTGAGCTCGGATGGCTAACTGCAGAGATTCAGAGACACAATATTTACTGAATCCAAGACACACAATATTTACTCACTCAAATCTTAAATAAGTGCAGAAAAATATACTTAAATCAGCTTGTGTGCAGTTGATATATGCAGACAAGTCTCTGTAGCCAGCAAATCGATTTAAAATGATTACTAGAAATGTAACCAACACAGATGTTAATGCTAGCAAAAACCTTTAAGATAACACTAAAAAAGGAATTGCAAATCAGTCTAAAAACTTTCAGTGAGCTCAGATGGCTAACTGCAGAGATTCAGAGACACAATATTTATTGAATCCAAGACACACAATATTTACTCACTCAAATCTTCAATAAGTGCAGAAAAATATACTCAAATCAGCTTGTGTCAAGTTGACATACGCAGAAAAGTCTCAGTCATCAGCAACTCAATTTAAAATGATTACTAAAAATGTAACAAACACAGCATTTAATGCTAGCGGAAACCCTAAAGCTAACTAACACTAACAAAGGAATTTCAAAGCAGTCTAACAACTTTCAGTGAGCTCAGATGGCTAACTGCAGAGATTCAGAGATATATTATTTATTGAATCCAAGACACACAGCATTTACTCACTCAAATCTTAAATAAGTGCAGAAAAATATACTTAAATCAGCTTGTGTCCAGTTGATATATGCAGAAAAGTCTCAGTAGTCAGCAACTCGATTTAAAATGATTACTAGAAATGTAACCAACACAGCTTTTAATGCTAGCGGAAACCCACAAGCTAACTAACACTAACAAAGGAATTTCAAAGCAGTCTAAAAAGTTCAGTGAGCTCAGATGGCTAACTGCAGAGATTCAGAGACACAATATTTACTGAATCCAAGACACACAATATTTACTCACTCAAATCTTAAATAAGTGCAGAAAAATATACTTAAATCAGCTTGTGTCCAGTTGATATATGCAGACTAGTCTCAGTAGCCAGCAACTCGATTTAAAATGATTACTAGAAATGTAACCAACACAGATTTAGTGCTAGCAGAAACCCCCAAGCTAACTAACACTAACAAAGGAATTTCAAAACAGTCTAACAACTTTCAGTGAGCTCAGATGGCTAACTGCAGAGATTCAGAGACACAATATTTACTGAATCCAAGACACACAATATTTACTCACTCAAATCTTAAATAAGTGCAGAAAAATATACTTAAATCAGCTTGCGTCCAGTTGATATATGCAGACAAGCCTCAGTAGCCAGCAACTCGATTTAAAATGATTACTAGAAATGTAAGCAAAATAGATTTTAATTCTAGCAGAATCCCCCAAGCTAACTAACACAAACAAAGGAATTTCAAAGCAGTCTAACAACTTTCATTGAGCTCAGATGGCTAACTGCAGAGATTCAGAGACACAATATTTACTGAATCCAAGACACACAATATTTACTCACTCAAAACTTAAAGAAGTGCAGAAAAATATACTTAAATCAGCTTGTGTCCAGTTGATATACGCAGACAAGTCTCAGTAGCCAGGAAATCGATTTAAAATGATTACTAGAAATGTAACCAACACAGATTTTAATGCTAGCGAAAACCTTCAAGCTAACACTAAAAAAGGAATTTCAAAGCAGTCTAACAACTTTCAGTGAGATCAGATTGCTAACTGCAGAGATTCAGAGACACAATATTTACTGAATCCAACACACACAATATTTACTGACTCAAATCTTAAATAAGTGCAGAAAAATATACTTAAATCAGCTTGTGTCCAGTTGATATATGCAGACAAGTCTCAGTAGCCAGCAACTCAATTTGAAATGATTACCAGAAATGTAACCAACACAGATTTTAATGCTAGCAGAAACCCCCAAGCTAAATAAAACTAACAAAGGAATTTCAAAGCAGTCAAATCATTCTCAGTGAGCTCAGATGGCTAACTGCAGAGATTCAAAGACAAAATATTTACTGAATCCAAGACAAACAATATTTACTCTCTCAAATCTTAAATTAGTGCAGACAAATATACTTAAATCAGCTTGTGTCCAGTTGATATATGCAGACAAATTTCAGTAGCCAGCAACTCAATTTAAAATGATTACTAGAAATGTAACCAACACAGATTTAATGCTAGCAGAAACCCACAAGCTAACTAACACTAACAAAGGAATTTCAAAGCAGTCTAACAACTTTCAGTGAGCTCAGATTGGCTAACTGAAGAGACTCAGAGACACACTTACTGAATCCAAGACACACAATATTTACTCACTCAAATCTAAAATAAGTGCAGAAAAATATACTTAAATCAGCTTGTGTCCAGTTGATATATGCAGACAAGTCTCAGTAGCCAGCAACTCGATTTAAAATGATTACTAGAAATGTAACCAACACAGATTTTAATGCTAGCAGAATCCCCCAAGCTAAGTGACACTAACAAAGGAATTTCAAAGCAGTCTAACAACTTTCTGTGAGCTCAGATGGCTAAATGCAGAGATTCAGAGACAGAATATTTACTGAATCCAAGACACACAATATTTACTCAAATCTTAAATAAGTGCAGAAAAATATGCTTAAATCAGCTAGTGTCCAGTCGATATATTCAGAGAAGCCACAGTAGTCAGCAACTCTATTTAAAATGATTACTAGAAATGTAACCAACACAGATTTTAATGCTAGCAGAAACCCCCAAGCTAACTAACACTAACAAAGGAATTTCAAAGCAGTCTAATAACTTTCAGTGAGCTCAGATGGCTAACTGCAGAGATTCAGAGACACAACATTAACTGAATCCAAGACACACAATATTTACTCACTCAAATCTTAAATACGTGCAGAAAAATATACGTAAATCAACTTGTGTCCAGTTGATATATGTAGACAAGTCTCAGTAGCCAGCAACTCGATTTAAAATGATTACAAGAAATGTAACCAACACAGATTTTAATGCTAGCAGAAACCCCCAAGCTAACACTAACAAAGGAATTTCAAAGCAGTCTAACAACTTTCAATGAGCTCAGATGGCTAACTGCAGAGATTCAGAGACACAATATTTACTGAATCCAAGATATACAATATTTACTGACTCAAATCTTAAATAAGTGCAGAACAATATACTTAAATCAGCTTGTGTCCAGCTGATATATGCAGACAAGTCTCAGTAGCCAGCAACTCAATTTAAAATGATTACTAGAAATGTAACCAACAAAGACTTTAATGTTAGCAGAAACACCCAAGCTAACTAACACTAACAAAGGAATTTCAAAGCAGTCTAACAACTTTCAGTGAGCTCAGATGGCTAACTGCAGAGAGTCAGAGACACAATATTTACTGAATCCAAGACACACAACATTTACTCACTCAAATCTTAAATAAGTGCAGAAAAATATACTTAAATCAGCTTGTGTCCAGTTGATATATGCAGACAAGTCTCAGTAGCCAGCAACTCATTTTAAAATGATTACTAGAAATGTAACTAACACAGACTTTAATGCTAACAGAAACCCCCAAGCTAACTAACACTAACAAAGAAATTTCAAAGCAGTCTAACAACTTTCAGTGAGCTCAGATGGCTAACTGCAGAGATTCAGAGATATATTATTTACTGAATCCAAGACACACAGCATTTACTCACTCAAATCTTAAATAAGTGCAGAAAAATATACTTAAATCAGCTTGTGTCCAGTTGATATATGCAGAAAAGTCTCAGTAGTCAGCAACTCGATTTAAAATGATTACTAGAAATGTAACCAACACAGATTTTAATGCTAGCGGAAACCCCCAAGCTAACTAACACTAACAAAGGAATTTCAAAGCAGTCTAAAAAACTTTCACTGAGCTCAGATGGCTAACTGCAGAGATCAAGAGACACAATATTTACTGCATCCAAGACACACAATATTTACTCAATGAAATCCTAAATAAATGCAAAAATATATACTTAAATCAGCTTGTGTCCAGCTGATATATGCAGACAAGTCTCAGTAACCAGCAACTCGATTTAAAATGATTACTAGAAATGTCACCAACACAGATTTTATTGCTAGCTGAAACCCCCAAGCTAAGTAACAGTAACAAAGGAATTTCAAAGCAGTCTAACAACTTTCAGTGAGCTCAGATGGCTAACTGAAGAGACTCAGAGACACACTTACTGAATCCAAGACACACAATATTTACTCACTCAAATCTTAAATTAGTGCAGAAAAATATACTTAAATCGGATTGTGTCCAGTTCATATATGTAGACAAGTCTCAGTCGCCAGCAACTGAATTTAAAATGATTACTAGAAATGTAAGCAACACAGATTCAATGCTAGCAGAAACCCCCAAGCTAACTAACACCAACAAAGGAATTTCAAAGCAGTCTAACAACTTTCAGTGAGCTCAGATGACTAACTGCAGAGATACAGAGACACAATATTTACTGAATCCAAGACACACAATCTTTACTCACTCAAATCTTAAATAAGTGCATAAAAATATACTTAAATCAGCTTGTGTCCTTTTGATATATGCAGACAAGTCTCAGTAGCCAGCAATGCAATTTAAAATGATTACTAGAAATGTAACCAACACAGATTTTAATGCTAGCAGAAACCCACACACTAACGAACACTAACAAAGGAATTTCAAAGCAGTCTAACAACTTTCAGTGAGCTCAGATGGCTAACTGCAGAGATTCAGAGACACAATATTTACTGAATCCAAGACACACAATATTTACTCACTCAAATCTTAAATAAGTGCATAAAAATATACTTAAATCAGCTTGTGTCCATTTGATATATGCAGAAAAGTCTCAGTAGCCAGCAATGCAATTTAAAATGATTACTAGAAATGTAACCAACACAGATTTTAATGCTAGCAGAAACCCACAAGCTAACTAACACTAACAAAGGAATTTCAAAGCAGTCTAACAACTTTCAGTGAGCTCAGATGGCTAACTGAAGAGACTCAGAGACACACTTACTGAATCCAAGACACACAATATTTACTCACTCAAATCTTAAATAAGTGCAGAAAAATATACTTAAATCGGATCGTGTCCAGTTCATATAGGTAGACAAGTCTCAGTAGCCAGCAACTGAATTTAAAATGATTACTAGAAATGTAAGCAACACAGATTCTAATGCTAGCAGAAACCCCCAAGCTAACTAAAACTAACAAAGGCATTTCAAAGCAGTCTAACAACTTTCAGTGAGCCCAGATGGCTAACTGCAGAGATTCAGAGACACAATATTTACTGAATCCAAGACACACAATATTTACTCACTCAAATCTTAAATAAGTGCAGAAAAATATGCTTAAATCAGCTAGTGTCCAGTCGATATATTCAGACAAGCCACAGTAGTCAGCAACTCTATTTAAAATGATTACTAGAAATGTAACCAACACAGATTTTAATGCTAGCAGAAACCCCCAAGCTAAGTGACACTAACAAAGGAATTTCAAAGCAGTCTAACAACTTTCAGTGAGCTCAAATGGATAAATGCAGAGATTCAGAGACAGAATATTTACTGAATCCAAGACACACAATATTTACTCACTCAAATCTTAAATAAGTGCAGAAAAATATGCTTAAATCAGCTAGTGTCCAGTCGATATATTCAGACAAGCCACAGTAGTCAGCAACTCTATTTAAAATGATTACTAGAAATGTAAGCAACACAGATTCTAATGCTAGCAGAAACCCCCAAGCTAACTAACACCAACAAAGGAATTTCAAAGCAGTCTAACAACTTTCAGTGAGCTCAGATGACTAACTGCAGAGATACAGACACAATATTTACTGAATCCAAGACACACAATATTTACTCACTCAAATCTAAAATAAGTGCAGAAAAATATACTTAAATCAGTTTGTGTCCAGTTGATATATGCAGACAAATCTCAGTAGCCAGCAACTCGATTTAAAATGATTACTAGAAATGTAACCAACACAGATTTTAATGCTAGCAGAAACCCCCAAGCTAACACTAACAAAGGAATTTCAAAGCAGTCTAACAACTTTCAATGAGCTCAGATGGCTAACTGCAGAGATTCAGACACAATATTTACTGAATCCAAGATATACAATATTTACTGACTCAAATCTTAAATAAGTGCAGAACAATATACTTAAATCAGCTTGTGTCCAGCTGATATATGCAGACAAGTCTCAGTAGCCAGCAACTCGATTTAAAATGATTACTAGAAATGTAACCAACAAAGACTTTAATGTTAGCAGAAACACCCAAGCTAACTAACACTAACAAAGGAATTTCAAAGCAGTCTAACAACTTTCAGTGAGCTCAGATGGCTAACTGCAGAGAGTCAGAGATATATTATTTACTGAATCCAAGACACACAGCATTTACTCACTCAAATCTTAAATAAGTGCAGAAAAAACTATACTTAAATCAGCTTGTGTCCAGTTGATATATGCAGAAAAGTCTCAGTAGTCAGCAACTCGATTTAAAATGATTACTAGAAATGTAACCAACACAGCTTTTAATGCTAGCGGAAACCCCCAAGCTAACTAACACTAACAAAGGAATTTCAAAGCAGTCTAACAACTTTCAGTGAGCTCAGATGGCTAACTACAGAGATTCAGAGACAAAATATTTACTGAATCCAAGACACACAATATTTACTCACTGAAATCCTAAATAAATGCGAAAAAATATACTTAAATCAGCTTGTGTCCAGCTGATATATGCAGACAAGTCTCAGTAGCCAGCAACTCGATTTAAAATGATTACTAGAAATGTCACCAACACAGATTTTATTGCTAGCAGAAACCCCCAAGCTAACTAACAGTAACAAAGGAATTTCAAAGCAGTCTAACAACTTTCAGTGAGCTCAGATGGCTAACTGCAGAGATTCAGAGACACAATATTTACTAAATCCAAGACGCACAATATTTACTAACTCAAATCTTAAATAAGTGCAGAAAAATATACTTAAATCAGCTTGTGTCCAGTTGATATATGCAGACAAATTTCAGTAGCCAGCAACTCGATTTAAAATGATTACTAGAAATGTAACCAACACAGATTTTAATGCTAGCAGAAACCCGCAAGCTAACTAACACTAACAAAGGAATTTCAAAGCAGTCTAACAACTTTCAGTGAGCTCAGATGGCTAACTGCAGAGATTCAGAAACACAATATTTACTGAATCCAAGACACACAATATTTACTCACTCAAATCTTAAATAAGTGCAGAAAAATATACTTAAATCAGCTTGTGTCCAGTTGATATATGCAGACAAGTCTCAGTAGCCAGCAATGCAATTTAAAATGATTACTAGAAATGTAACCAACACAGATTTTAATGCTAGCAGAAACCCACAAGCTAACTAACACTAACAAAGGAATTTCAAAGCAGTCTAACAACTTTCAGTGAGCTCAGATTGGCTAACTGAAGAGACTCAGAGACACACTTACTGAATCCAAGACACACAATATTTACTCACTCAAATCTAAAATAAGTGCAGAAAAATATACTTAAATCAGCTTGTGTCCAGTTGATATATGCAGACAAGTCTCAGTAGCCAGCAACTCGATTTAAAATGATTACTAGAAATGTAACCAACACAGATTTTAATGCTAGCAGAATCCCCCAAGCTAAGTGACACTAACAAAGGAATTTCAAAGCAGTCTAACAACTTTCTGTGAGCTCAGATGGCTAACTGCAGAGATTCAGAGACAGAATATTTACTGAATCCAAGACACACAATATTTACTCACTCAAATCTTAAATAAGTGCAGAAAAATATGCTTAAATCAGCTAGTGTCCAGTCGATATATTCAGACAAGCCACAGTAGTCAGCAACTCTATTTAAAATGATTACTAGAAATGTAACCAACACAGATTTTAATGCTAGCAGAAACCCCCAAGCTAACTAACACTAACAAAGGCATTTCAAAGCAGTCTAACAACTTTCAGTGAGCCCAGATGGCTAACTGCAGAGATTCAGAGACACAATATTTACTGAATCCAAGACACACAATATTTACTCACTCAAATCTTAAATAAGTGCAGAAAAATATACTTAAATCGGATCGTGTCCAGTTCATATATGTAGACAAGTCTCAGTAGCCAGCAACTGAATTTAAAATGATTACTAGAAATGTAAGCAACACAGATTCAATGCTAGCAGAAACCCCCAAGCTAACTAACACCAACAAAGGAATTTCAAAGCAGTCTAACAACTTTCAGTGAGCTCAGATGACTAACTGCAGAGATACAGAGACACAATATTTACTGAATCCAAGACACACAATATTTACTCACTCAAATCTTAAATATGTGCAGAAAAATATACTTAAATCACCTTGTGTCCAGTTGATATATGTAGACAAGTATCAGTAGCCAGCAACTGAATTTAAAATGATTACTAGAAATGTAAGCAACACAGATTCAATGCTAGTAGAAACCCCCAAGCTAACTAACACCAACAAAGGAATTTCAAAGCAGCCTAACAACTTTCAGTGAGCTCAGATGGCTAACTGCAGAGATACAGAGACACAATATTTACTGAATCCATGACACACAATATTTACTCACTCAAATCTTAAATAAGTGCAGAAAAATATACTTAAATCAGCTTGTGTCCAGTTGATTAGAACAATATACACAATGATTTCAAACTATTAAAAATTACAAAATTAACTAGCAGAATGCAAAAAAAACTAAAATAAGAACAAAGAATTACAATCAATTTTAAAAGTGAGCAAGATCTAATCAATTTCAAAACCCAAAATACAAATTCACAAATATTAACTAATCAAAATATTTCTAAACAGAAAACAGTTATAATTTGCAGTCACAAGCTAACAACTCTAAAGAATTCAGATTAAAACAACTTTAATGCTACAGAAAATCAAGCTCAGAACCAAAGAATAAACCCGACAAAATTTCAAAGATCTAAACTAAGTGCAGAAATAACTAAATATTCTGAACAGAATATTTACTAATCACAACCCAAATATTGAAAATTACTAAATGAAATACAGTTATATAGCTAGAAAGTCCAAGCAAAATAAAAAATTTTAAAGAAATTAACAATATTTAAGAAAACAAGATTAAAAAAAACAACAAAGAACAAAGAATTTCTACCCAAAATTAATAATGCAGAGATAATGAACATGCAGTGAACAAAACAAATTTACTATCAAGACAAAAATCAGAAATTAACAACAAATTAAATGCTGAAACCAAGCTACTACCAACAAGAAATTTAAAAATTCTAAAATTTAAAACCAGATTTTAATGCAGAGAAACCCAAAACTAACCCAACAAAGAAATTCAAACATCAAAACTTATATCAGAATTTAA